>NC_142410.1:239509-397009 GCF_059441095.1 Idiotropiscis lumnitzeri | reverse complement strand
ATGTTTGAACTAGAGAGCCATTTGGCTCTTTATCAGCTTCCAACTGGACAAATTACAAACGATGTGCCTTCGCGCCGCTTGCATTACTTCACTAAATGTCAGCCCCCGATCTCCCATCTGATCTCCCTTTTTGTACGAGACTCTTCTTCCGGTGAGTTCCAAGCCAACGTCTTCTTTTCAGACCGCTTTCAATCTAATTCTGAACACTATATATGCAGTCATGAGATTATACGTAGTGGGGAGAAGAATGTAGCACTCTCCTGTCATGGTATATCTGGGCTCCAAATGTGATAGTAATTGTTGAAATCTTTTCTCCTCAAGTGCCATAAACCTAAACTTGATTTCATTAGAACTAACACTTAATGAACCAAGTTTACTAACAGTACATACATTTGCAAAGCTGGATGTTTTTCATTCTCTTACTTCTTCGTTTCCAGAGAGTGTCCAGATGTTGTCACATGGCTCAGCTGACCTTATCTTGGAGGCCAGCACTGACTTTTGGGATGGTGCTGATATTTATCCACTTTTGGGTTCTGACAGGTACAAACTTTCATTTTTTCTGTTTTTGAGAAACATTAAAAAGTGTTCAGAAAGAACTTGAACTACTTGTAGTTCTTTTTGTTTTCAACTTACGTGCTTGTCTGTGCACCATGAGTGTGGTAGAAATAACCGCCATTATATTTTGACTGAGGTGATCTTAAAAGATAAATACATGGGGGCTATTTAAATTTAATAACATGCTTATTCTTTTGATAACAATTTCTTGAACTCTCAATAACTGTGGGTATATCTTTTTAAGACGGACAATACAGTTAGTATTCCCACCTACGAACCTCTGTCATACGGAAATTCACTCACCCGGAAAAAAAACTTATGCATTAAATTACCTACTACTATATTACATTAACGATCGATTCATCACAACGGAAATTTCAATATCCAGTACCCGGAAGCCATAGCGAAGCCCGCAGCAGCGCAAACTCAAGCTGTTACCGCTCCATACAACGGAAAAACTTTGACCACTCCCTCATGATGGGATCCAAAACGGCAACATGTAAACTTCTTTGGCATGTGTTTTGTCGTCTGTAGATCATGGCATCCAAACGAAGAAGAACGGTAATGACACTGGAAGAGAGAGTGAAATGCATCCGATTAAACGAAGCGGGATACAGAGTAAAAAAACAAGCAATCGATTCTGGCTCATTATGATTCCGGTAGTTTACCTGCTCAGAGGAAATTGCTTCCGGCTTGACGGACGAAGTACAGCGGCGTAAATGAAAGTTTCCTGGAATGCTTAAACTGTTGTCGCTAACTGGACCGCTAATTGGAGAGAAGGCTAGCTCAATAGCGCAGTCTATGCGCATAGAGGACTTCGAAGCGTCCCACGGATGGCTTCAAAAGTTGCGCGAGCAATGCCATGTTTTTGTGTGGTGAGGGAGGTGATGTGAATGAGTGGAAGAAAAATCTTATAAAAAAAAAAAGCTTTATTTTGTCAACATACTTGCACGTTCATAAATGACATGTATCATAGTCGTTTCCCATATAAGGATATTCTGTTATACAGAAAGATTGGACAATGCAAATATGATTCCGTAGTAGAGAATACTTACTGTATCATTTAGAGGCAGGTAAAATGCAATTAGGCCGCCTTTGTGAAACTCTTGGCCATGATTTTGCATGGCTAATAAAAACAAGAACAGTTTCTCTGTCTTGCAGCCGATTATACTTAGGATGTTGCATTTCATTGGTACAAAATATTACCGAATTATAAACTATCTGAAATGATTAAATCCTGATATAAATTTAATCTTGTCCCATCTGTGGTTTATAGAAAAAAGATTCTGGACTTCTACCAACGTGCCTGTCTGTCTGGTTACTGCTCTGCCTTTGCCTATAAACCCATGCAAAGTTCATTGTCTAGCCAGTTGAATGGCAAGTGTGTGGAGTTGGCATCTGGCCCCTGTCTATTCTCAGGACTGGAGCTGTCCTCAACAACGCCTAACAGGCATACTTCCTGCAGAAACAGCTGGAGCTCAGACGGTATGTGTCTTGGACACCCAAAAACCAGATGGGCAAGTTGCTTTGTAATTAATGAGTTAGAACAGGTGTGCCCTTTAAGTAGATTGTGAGCTAGTTCACTAGCTCTTATCGCATTAACTCAATGACTATGTTTTTATGCAGTCAATATTCAGGTTTCTTAAACATTGGGATAACCCCTTGACATGCATGAATGGACATGGATGACATCATGATGCATATAGTTGTCATTTTTGCTTCCTACTTTTTTCCATGAATAAAATACATTCACATCACTCATTACAGGAATGAATCAGTTAGTTTCCTTCTTGTTCCAAAGGTATGGTTCTGTGCTACATCTGAGTCTATGAGCCATGTTGTGTATTTCCGGTTATGCACCAGACGCACGGACTGACCGTGTTTTCCCGACATTAAGGCGCACCTAAAAGCCTTAAATTTTCTCCAAATTGGATGGGCACCTTATAATACCTGTGCATGGGGGAGACAACAGCCACAATACTGCCAAGCACGTTGGCAACATGTCTGTAACACATGCCGCACGTTTCATAAATTTCTGCTGCTCATGGGGTACAGCGCGCATTGTCTCTCATGATTGGTCCGTTACTGCAATGGCGTAATCAGTTTTCCCAACAAGGTTCCACAATAACACCAAGAAAACATGGATCTATTTGGTCTGGTCAGCTCGGTCAATCTGTTATAGCAGATAATGTTCCACTGTTTCCATTATTTTTGCTTCGTTCCATGTTTCGCAAAACTACTACCTGAATGTCCTAGCCGGAATCAGTCGTGAATGACACTTGGAATTAAACTGCAGCACATTTTCAAAATAACAGGTGTGGGTGTGCAAGAGTATGAAGGCAAACTGTGCAACATTGATGCATTGACACATGGAAGTCGCCCGTGGGAGTATAAAGAACCATTGACACTCACTCTGCTGTTTAGCGAGCTTGCTTTGTAGCAGCAGCAATGAGCTGTGTGTATGGATCCTCTCCTCCATGGTGACAAATTATTTCTGAAGAGGCCTTGTGAATGCAGGATCCTATCCTGGGAAAGCTGAATACTTGATCACATTATGTGACTAAACGGATCAATCACGAGAGAGAATGCGCGCTGCATGTCTTGCAGACACGTCTGCAGATTCATTGGTCACGTGACACAATGCGGCCGTTTAAGAGGTCTATAGACATATAGAGTAAAATGCAAATAATGATGTATACAAATAGAAATAATGAGCTTTACTGTGATTTTAAGCTACGCATTGCTTTCCCATGTGTTACTGTTGCTGAACTTAGTAAATGTAAAAACTTAACACAGATAGTGTGGCACATTGTCACAAGTGGTGTGCATAACATAAGAGTTCAAGCAAATTTCACCGAACTTAAACAAATTATATTAAGGACAGAGGTACATAAATTAATATTTTATTCTCTCTTCAGACTTTTTATCACATCAAGGTTTGACAGCATGTCAAAAACTGTAAAATAATGCTGTGTTGTAATCCCCCCCCCCAAAAAAAGAAAAACCCTTGACAGGTAAAGATTCATCGATAATCAATTTAATATCAATATAAACTGCTCAAAATATGCATCGATATAAAAAAAACTAAAGAATCGATTTGCAATGCCATGTTAACCAAAGCCATTCTCTCATGTCTGTGCTGTAAACAAGCTGCATATGCACAATTTCTTAATAAGTTGTAAACTTACCTTTCAAAGCAACACAGCAGTGACAAACGAGCATTGAGAAAGTAAACACGTTGCGACTGATGCCCAATTTAATTTACAAGGACTGCCGTGTCTGAAAGCTAACTGTAGTTAGCACGCACAAGCTACTGTGTCTGTCTGATGGAACGTCGCATGCAATGTCCTCTTGTTGTACGCTAACTAATGTAGTGTCTACTGTGGATTGTGGCTGCGTTAGTCAGCGAACTCATGTGTATTAAAAAACAAAGCATAATTTTTATATACGCGTGATTGACATTGAAACAAAAATAGCACACGTGCAAACTTGCGACCAAGCACCGTGTTTTGCGTTTATGAAATCCAAAATTTCACCACCCAAATTCCAACATGATGTATTTGCGAGAAGCAAAGAGCGGCAACACTCAACAAAAAACATAACATACCTACATTGGTAAAATATACTAATTTCCAGTGCTAAAAAATATTGAAAAAAATAGGTCATACGTGTTGATTTGGTAAAAATGTTGAGCTGATGATATTGATAATGATATTTTAGAGTTTTATGCTATGCATCACCCTCAAGATTTCTCTCACTCTCTCTCTCTTTCTCTCTTTCTATATATATATATATATATATATATATGTGTATGGATGGATGCCTGGATGGATGGATGCATGGATGCATGTATGCATGCATGCAAAGACATGCCAATATGGTCAATCATTAGGTGCCTAAAGGGTCCCTCCGACATAGGCATGTGTACCAGGGGTTCAGAAAATGACTTCCTAACAATGTATTGCGCACACACAATGCATTATTCATTTAAAGTCTTGTCAACTGTTGCAGCTGAGCAAGGTATCCACCAGACATCTTTTAACTTCCTCATCACCGACCCTCGATGCCCATTATCCTGTCCATGGGCATCCAAAATAGCAGTCTTAACTAGCGACGAAGGTAACACAAAATGGCCTTGGGGATTTAGCCATAAATCTTTCTGTGGGCCCTCCTCCGTACACTTAACTGCTCCTTTTTTCTCCCACATAGTGATCTCGTATACACTTGCTGCATTTTGGGCCTGAATAAGAGAAAACAAAGTGGTCAGAGGTTCACAATCTCCTGCCAACAGCAGTAGGGCAATTACGTCAACCGAAGCAGCTTCTCGCGCTGCTTCGTCTGCCAAGTTATTACCCTGGGCCACCAAAGTGTCAGTTTTTTGGTGACCTGTATATTTAATAATTGCTAAGGCGGATGGGAGCATCACGGCCTTCAAAAAAGGCTGCAAACGGTCACGGAAACCTCTTCATTGCCAGACTTTACCATTGATATGACTTACTCCGTAGGCTTAAGTCAAGTCAGTAGAAGCATTTAGGCTCTTACCTCGTGCTAGGTTACATGCAGCGGTGAGTGCCAAAAGTTGAGCTAATTGGGCTGAGCACGGCTTTTCCGCTTTTAAGCTGGAAAACGATTCATCGGGATGCAGTTGTATCACAGCATATCCAACATGCATACCTGTGGCATCTCTGAAACATGATCCATCAACAAAACAGGTTTGCAATGATGGGTTGGTTATGAAGGTCAACACGTGGTTTCAGAAACTCTTCCGTAGCGTTTTGTGGGGCGTCTGAGTCGGGAACAATCATGCATGTACCCAAGTTAACTGTGTTGCAGCGTTAATTAGTCAATTAAGGTGCTGAGAGGATTATCTCATAGCCAGTGAGTTAATACAAACCAAAAGTAGATCATACAGTTAGTGTGAAGTGAATAAGACGACATGATGGCCAATTGTAATAGAGGCAGCTTTTTAGAATGTAAATACAGCAGTGGCCAAGCTCTGGTAGGACGATGGAAATCCTGCTTCATCATTGTCCAATTTGGTATTGTAATATGCTAACGGCTACTTCCCTCTAGGAGTATTCTGCATCAATACTGCACATGCAAATCCAGGTTTTATCCGCAACGTACAATACAATACAATACAATCCAATACAATTTTTTTTAAATAGCGCATTTCACAACAGATGGAGCTGTAACAAAGCGCTTACCATATGCCGTCATATAAATTAGCAGGTAATTAGAACACAAATTAAAACACGTAAACACGTTTACAATAGATGCCAGAATAGGAATGGTTGGGAATAATTCGGGTTACCTAATGCAGGTGCGGTTTGTGGGTCATTTTTTAGAGTTAAAAGGCATAGTTGGGCGTCATCATTCCGCTGCAAGGCAGTAGAATTATTCCTCTGTTCTGCAGCGCGAATCATAGCTCGCAGCGGGGCCACATTTATTGCATGATCACAGATCCAGGCTCTGATATATCCCACCATCCCCAGAAAAGATGGTATTTTAGCGATAGCTTCCAAATGAGCAACTGCTATCTTTTGTTGACGGCTACATAACCTCCTACCCATGTAGTTTACTTACTCTTGGCAGAACTGTTGTTTGTCTCTGCTGTCTTTGTGTCCCCCCCCTTCTCTAGCGATAGAAGGACAGTGATGGAGTCGCGTTCACAGCCCTCCTGTGTTGGGTTTACAATGAGGATGTCATCCATGTACTGAATGATGGTACTGCGTACATCTAGGTGACCCAGATTTTCTGCCAAGACACTGTTAAAAACAGTGGGGCTATCGACATAACCTTGCGGGAGGCGAGTGTATGTGTATTGTTTGTCTTCCTAGGTAAATGCAAATAAATACTGTGAATCTGGATGTACAGGAACGCTAAAAAACGTTGGACAAGGGTCTATTACAGTGTACCAGTGAGCAACAGGTGGGATATTTGGTACCAATATGTGGGGGTCTGGGATGATAGTAGTTTCAGCATCCACTATAGCATTGATAGGGCGCAAATCATGAACAAGGCAATAGTCAGGTGATCGTGGTTTTGGGACCAGGTAAATAGGAGTGTTGCAGGGGCTCTGCGTCTCAATCAGGACCCCCGTAGACACTCCAACGTGGTGATCCACTCATTGGCCCTTTTCGAGAGGTCAGGCAGTCTATCGGCCAACCCTACAATGTCACAGAAAGACCAGGGCAGAAGCACAGTCCGTCATCAGCATTGTTTTTTTCCTCTGGCCACTCGTCGGTCTGCAAGTGCCTTCGTCCATCCATCTGTACCCCAGTGGTTTCGCACTGATTGGGGTCCCCGCCTTCCTTCCTTCTCCCTGCAGGCCCAGCGGGGCTTAGGAATGGAGGTCGTACCTCTTCCTGTGAGGATTCAGACAGGCTTTGAGACTTCTGAGGGATAGGCTCCTGTGCAGCACTTTGTCCAAATGGGGGGGGGGGGGGGGGCGTTGTCATCAATCTACGAGTGCTGTGATGTGGACAAAATTCTCCCTCGTGCGGATAGCGCTTCACCAGGTCTGCTTGGGAGGGGCATTTTTTCATGGGGTGATTTTCTTTTTCTTTTTTTTGTTGAAGTGCCTTTAGACCATTGGCCTTGGAACTTTTTCAGCATGTCTGTACATGTACAATGTCCCTGTATCCCCTCCTGTATTCTACTACCAATGAATGCAACCGCCGGGTTTTAACCCCCACACTGCGAGTCGGTTCACTGGAGCCTTTGATCAGCTCTCTGTTCTCTCATAAAACAGAAGAACTCAGCTATTGGTTCCACTCTTCATGTAGTAATTTTGTATTTTGGATTCTGTGGCTCTATTAAAAATTATGTGACCAAAAGTAAGACCGGACCCATGGTTTAATGTAAGAACTCGTGCAGCTAAACAAGAATGCCATAAAGATGAACGCTGGTGGATAAAAGACAAGCTGCGGGTCTCACATACAATTCTAAAAGACAGCTGGCACAGTTAGCAAAATAAGGTGAAAGAGTCAAAGAGGTGGTACTTGTCTTATTCAGGCAAAATGTCATAATCCGCAAACTCTATTTCAAACTAACAATTCTGCACTTAATCTCCGACAGCCTAATTGCACAAACCCGTCCCCTGAAATGTGGAATACATTTTTGCAGTTTTTTATGGACAAGGTTGCAATAGCTCGACCCCTCTGAACACGTTCCTTATTCCGCAGTGTTAGATTCCTTTGACGCATTCTCCTTGTCATCTTTGGAGGATGTGGTTTGCCATATTAAGCCATCTGGCTCACCACATGACGCCGTCCCTCCTCATTTCTTTAAAGACGTTCTCCCAAGTATTGGCGAATCGGTTTTGGCCATTTTCAACAGCAGTCTCTCTTCTGGTGTATTCCCCCAACATTTTAAACGTGCTGTGGTGGAAGCCCTGCTTAAGAAACCTAGCCTTGATCAAGGTGTACTGTCAAATTTTAGAACAAAATCCAAATTGCCTTTTATTTCTAAAATTTGGGAAAACATGGTGCACATGCAGTTACGATCCTTTTTGGATGAACACATCGTCATGGAAGTGCATAGCACAGAGTCAGCCCTGTTACGAGTGTTGGACTATGTATGCCTTGTCTTGTTAGATCTTACTGCAGCGTTTGACACGGTGGACCACGATATTCTTCTGGCTCGTTTACAGCACCAGGTGGGCATCAGTGGTTGCGCTCTAGAATGGTTTCGATCCTATTTGACTGGCAGGACCTTCTGTGTTCGCCAGGGTTGCACTGAGTCCCGCTCTGCCCCTTTTTCGTTCGGTGTGTTCCTTTCTGGAGGCACTAATCTATACAGTAGGGTGTATGGGATGTGTTCCAGGCCCACATGCAATAGGTAAAAATCTGCAATACAGATACGATATTTGTCAGGTTTAAAACGGCCCTGACGCCTTTTTTACACCGGGAATTATTTAAATAATGATGGCTGAATGTCCAAAGTCAATCAAGCAAAGTTTTATTTTCCAATTTGCGAGTTGGTGAGAGAAAGAGAGCCGGAGGCCGAACAGGCCTGTTCGGCCTCCCACACTCCCTTCATCTGACCCCCTCCTCTGACTCTCCTCCGGACATAAAGAGACAAAGAGGGGGGCTGTCTTCTGGAATTCTAGCAGGCAGGCAGGAAACAACCAATCACAACAGTCAGTTTAAAACTTCAGCTCGAAGATTCAGAAACTTGAAACCGAATGTGTGTGTGTGTGTGTGTGTGTTCAAGCTGTGCTCATGTGTGCTAAATGAGTGTCTGTGTGTATACAGTTATTAGTGATACAAATAGTGTATGAAACATGATTATGAATACACAAAATTGGTGACATATCCTAACATTCCCCCCTGTTGTGAATTCAAAATCATGTCCCTATGGCTTTAGGACAGATCATCATTATGAAATCATACAACAGTGTGGTCATCCGTGGAGAGGCGAAAAACCCTAGTAGGGACAAAAATTCCTCTCCTCTCTTCCGACGTGGAACGAGATCTTCATCATTTGATGACCATCAGGGAATAAAACATATAAAAATACATTTCAATGTGCCTAGTGAAAAATAACAAAACTGTCTCCACGCAGAGCTTGTCCCTGGGGTGACTTGATGCAGGCCCCTTGCCTCGCTGTAGGAGGAGACAGCCGTCTTTACCTCCCGGATCTTCGTGTGTGGTGTATGTGTATGCACGTGTGGGGCTTGAGCGACAAGTCCATATTCTTTTTACGTTTCAGTGTCCAGTTCGAGTTCGTCATTGTCCAGTTTGAGTTTGTCATACTCAACATCAATCAGATTGTAATGTTACTTTTGGGTAATAAACATGCAATTAATCATCATTTTTGTCAGAAAAATAATGCAACAAAAACAGTCTACACATAACAAAAATGAAAACCATAATTATCCCGATATATTGTCTTTCAAATTCTTCATAGTGGTCATAACATCAATAATTGTTTCATTTTTAAAACTTGAAATGCAATTATGTTCTTCAATCAAGGCTAAAATTTCTTTATGTACGTCATTAATTTCCAAACCATATCTAATCTTTTTATTCTGTGGCTTCAACATTCGTATCTGTGGCTGGTGGTGTGGTTCTGATGTGCGTGTGGTCCGAGATTCTGACTCAGGTGGACTCCTGTTCGAGGGATTCGCGTTGCTAGGCCTTTAGCTGGAAACCGGTAAAGTTTGTACTGCAACTGGTGGATCCAGCTGCCACGCCCCGCGACCTTTGCTGCGTCGGGGTCACCGCCATCATCTGGCGAGGGCCATCTCAGCATTCACTTCCCCCCAACGAAGTCGTTTCAACACCTTGAAGAAGAGTTGGTCTCCCACACGGACGTAATTTCTGTAAATCAGAACAACACTTGACCAGTATTGGCGTCTTTTGGATCTTTTTCGGTCAAACATATTTTTCGTTGGTGGTTCTGATGAACCTGAGAGTCTATAGGGGATAGTGTCCTTCCTTCGGCTGGCATTGTCCTCATTGCTGTGATTGAAACACAGTCTGGCCATTGTCTCTTTTTTTCATTGTCTTGATAAGTCTGGCCATAACAGTTCAATTAGTGCGTTCCACAAGTCCTGCAGACTGTATGCACAGTGACGCTTTGAGTCCATTTTTTAACAACTGTCCCACTTGTTACAACATCATTTACAAAATGCATCATTTTCACTTCAAATCACTTCTTGAAATTCCAAATGTCAGGATAATTTGATTACACAACACTTTTCCCAATCGTTTTTAGCATCAGCATGTGTTGATGGAAACAACTTAATCCATTTTGAAAACATTTTAATTATAACCAAACAATATTGCAACCCAAACAACTAACACTTTGTCTAAAAAAAAGTTTTTTGTTGAAAAGTCTATATGTGGGAACAATTTCATATCATACTTCCCCCTGTTGACACACGACTATCTGCTCGTGTGTCAATCATCTTATTCCTCTAATCAATGAATTAGGCAGCCAGGATTTGCCATCTGCCAATTTGCTGATCCTGTCCTCAGCAATGTTTGCACCTTTGTTCTCACATGTGCATGTTCAATTAGTGATGCCTTTTTCCCTGGCCTGAGATCAACTTGTCAAGTTGATTTACTGTGTGTGTGGGGGGGTGCGTGGGTGTGTGTGTGTGTGTGTGTGTGTGTGCTTTCATTAAACCTCTTGTGCTTTGTTGACTCTGGGGTTATGGCTTGGCTCCAGCCTTTATTCAACCGTAATCGTGTCATTTTCTGTTCAGAGAATTTTTTTTTTTTATTTACAAATACTTATTTAGACGTGCTTTATGCACAATTTTTCTTTCATCTTCTGTGATTTTTTTTAAAACGCCGTTTGCCCAATGTCGACAGAACACATAAACATTTGTCAGTTCACATTGTAACCATACAGCTCATAGAAAATGGAAAACTCCAAATTTTAATTAGCTCACAACCGCCTACGCTCTTCCTGCTTATCCTAACAATTTCTCTCTTTTACAAGTTATCTGTTGGTATCACACTACTAATACTCCCATCGCATAAAAGTCAGCGTGATTTCTTCCTATAACCTTGGTTCTCAGACACTTTCTTATCAGTCTGGAATGTGCACCTGGTCTTCATGTCTTTACACGTCTTAACTCCTCCAGTCGGGAGGAAAAAATGTCAAAAAGTCAAGTCCTGGGTTTGGTGAAAATTTGGATGGCTCCACAGTCGTGTGGCGCCTTCTAAATGGTGCGTGGAAAAAGAATGACGCTGGGCTTAAATGCATCGCACCTTATTAATGTAATGTTACAATTAAATCGCCGTGCAATGTGAATGTCGTGTGATGGAATGTCATTTTTTCATTCCTTAAAGCAGCAGTGAAAGCTCTTGATCACACTCTTAAGTGGTTCTCTGCCACGAAATCCAAATTGTTGTGACTAATATGCAAATGGATTCACTTTCCTGTGTTTCTGCAGCAACACAAGTCCATGAAGCCATTTTTTGCAGTCACTGTTTGCCCAAATGGCTTATAATAATAATTTGGTAGTGCATTAAGATGCTTTGTAAATACAATCTTGCAGTGTATCTCCACAAGTTCCAACATACACAACCCATTTTATGGCCATGATACTGTTGTTTTAAACTCACCCTAAGCCTGTTGGGCTCTTTCTCTGCCGCATAAATTACAGCCCTGAGAGACTTTGGGCTCCAACTTTATCTATGAAAGGTCAGGGACTTAATGGAGGTCATGAAAGTCCCAAGGAAAGTGTTTACACAAAAGTGGTCTGGCAAAGTTTTATTACTATTTTTCTTCCCGCTTATCACTGACAATGCGTCCTTTTAAAGTTTTGACTTTTGGTTAAATTCGCCCTTGCTTATTGATTCTGATATTAAAGTCCAATTGTCAGTGTATCACGGCTTAATAAGCAAAACGCATGTTGATGTAGAAGTCCTTCTACACACACTTTTATGTTAGGTTTTTTCTTTCGCCATGTGATCCTCTGTTGCTTCTCTCTTCGTCCTGAAAAGTTATTGTTTATCACAAGACTCTCTGCTTCCTTCTTTTTTTAAATGTTTTCTCTTTTTCTTCCTTCTGCTCAACACGTTCAAGCTTTTTGTGCATAATTTAGAATCTTCTTTTCCATTTTACAAGTTGGCCAATTTAAATTAGGTTGTTTTATTTGAAAAGCCTGTAATTCTCTTTTTCCCTTTTCACATAATCACAAATTTCTTATCACAGAATGAACATGTTAATTCTATTTTATTTTTTATTTTTTTTTTCTCTAATCTTGACTAATTTCACTTTGACCAATTCTACCTTAAAGTGGACTAGTACACATTAATGTTATCTGTAATTTCTAATTTCTTCTCTGCTTTAATGAAAATTATAGCCCTTGCCAAATTTTTCCTGTATCATTTATATTTCTGCATTTCATTGCATCTCTGGCCTACTTTAATATAAACATGATCAACTGGAATATGAAATCTAAAATATTTATTTCTTCAATTCACCAAAAAGCAAAATCTAATTTCTATCCTCCTTCTCTCACTGAACTCTCTCTCTTCCTCCTCCTCACAGGAGCCTCTCCACAGTCTGCTCCTAATTTCCAAATTCACTGTAGTTTTTCCACAACCACTCAAACCTACCAATGTCTCGAATCAAAATTTAAAAAAATCAAGAAACACCTATGTTTTTGCAAAAATTCCTCATGTTCACTTTCAAAAGCTTCATCCAATTGTTAAAATTTCATAACACCTACTTCTCCCTTTCTGAAGGAGACGCAAGTATACAATTAAGTAAAAACCATCATCAAAATGATATATCTTGTCTATTGAATCATGTAAGTATAAATTGTCTCATCACTAAACTTTTTCTGTAAATTAATCACATCCCCACAACTTGGGCTCTCATTATTCTGTAAAAATAAAACTAATTTCAATTCATGCAACCAACTCAGTGTCCTTCTGGGTCCCTCAACCACACAGGTTCTAATTCTGTTACTCTGTTCCATTTTTCCACTTGCACATCTAACTATGGCCCCTTTCTCACTTGCCCTATCATTTGAAATTGATTTATTATAAGCAATCCTATCTGCACCAATGTCACATAAAAAGGGTAATTGGTGTCCCATTACCAATACGGTTATTTCAGCTCAATCATTTAATCAAAAGCCAATATCTTTTGTAGGAGAACCTCTTCATTTAAAAACTTAGTCATGCTGAAGGCTGCTTCTTCTCAAGGCAATTTCTTGCTATCTGGCCTTCTTTTAGTGTGGTCTTCCTGTGTGGTTGACGGCAGTTTCTGGCAAAGTGTCCTGATCTGCCACAATTGTAACAAATATCATCTCCGGTGGGAAGGCGTCCTTGTCTCAGCCTCTTCCACCTTGATAAAAGACATTCTGACCTTTATTTTGATAAAAAGTGTCTATAGACCTCTGTTTCTTTTTATTTTCTATCTTCTCAGCATGGAGGGCGTGATTTACATACTCCTCCAGGGTACCTGTTGGCAGGCAAATGTAATGTTTATTCACCCACTTATGAATTTCCTCTCTTGATCCTGCATGTGAAGCATTCTTCAACTGCTGTTGAAATGCCCCATCCACATCACCATCTTCCTGCAGCCCGCTGTGGTTTTGAAACACAGCTGTCATTCTCACTTTGTATTGCCTAAATGTCTCATCTTTTCTGTTTCTTGTCACCCTCTTCTCTTTTTAAGGCTACCCTCATCCAATATTCTGTTTCCTCAAAGCCATTTGTCTTCATCTTTTTGTGGTCTTTCTTTGTCTTTGCTATGATTGATTTCTGCAATGCGGCTATTTTTCGTGTTTTTAACTGACCATTAAAACCATGTTCAGTTATCCATGCGTCTAAATACTGAATTTTATCAAGATCCTGTTTTTTCGATGAACTTCCTTATCTTCACTCATCTTTTTAAACCAGCCTAGGCGTCTGGGTTCAATTTCTTTATTTTTCAGAAAACGCACATCAGGCTATTTCTCTCTTTTCTTTTAAGCCTATCCCGTTGTATAAGTTATTTTATTTAATTTCAAATTTAAATGAATTTATCTCCTCAAATCATCTTCTTTATTAACTTCTTTTGTAAATTTGGGAATTATTTTTCTCAATAAGATCTCGTCACTCATAAGTAGCCTTTTGTTGGTTACTAATCATTGATTCCATTTTATCTCTACTTCATCAATCCTTTTAGCATGATTCCAACCACTTTGATCACTCTCCCTGACATTTAGACACACAGACAGACACTCAGACATATACACGGGCCCACAAAACGACACACACAGTTCTCAACACGGAACAACTTCAAACAATTAATAACATGTTAGTAATAACAGCAACACAATCCATCTTTATCTTTTGCCCATAATAAGTCCTTTAATTCAACTAATATCGCTCATAATTATGTGTGTGCAGCCCTATAGGGCCAATGCAGCCTCTGCCACAAATGCACACTGCCACTTATACACGCAGCACATTGAGGTGAGCGCTTTTTTGGTTTATCTATCTTTTATTGGGGGTTTTTGTCTTATCGATGCAGTTCTGTCTGATCTAGTTCTCATTCTATGTGGCGTTACCTGATAATGTGGGTGGTGGGGGGTAATTCAGGATGCAGGGGGCAGTTGCAACCCCCCCCCCCTTTCTTTACCTTCTTCAACAACACTCTCTGTCATCCTCAAATACTATTCCTGTTTATAACCCTTATTGCATTATACGGGATAAAATACCAAATGGTATTTGTAATCCCCAATCACACCATTCACTCACTTTGCATACAGCAAAATGATCATTCCACATCTGGTGTTGTGTGTGCGGGTTTCTTTTTTTTTTTTTTTTTTTTTCTTTCTCTTCAGCTTCTCTGCAAATTCTTCTCTCACTACCCTGAAACCTGATCCTTCAGGCTTGGCCCAGCCAGACCTCTTCTTTTGCTGTTGTCTGGTCAGCTACTTCTCCAAACCCACACACACACACGCACGCTCTTTCTCACTGACTCAACCCTTGTTCCTTTGTTCACACACACACAGCTGCACAGCCCCCAAAACACTTCAAATAAAAACCACAGAAAATAATGCCTTATTATTCCCTGAATTTCAATGTGAAATTGTGAGTAAGACCTTCTCCTGATTGCCACTCTTTTCCATTGTCGACACCGGAGGGAACCTTTTAATTTTCGCGGAAACTTTGTCTCCCTTCTCTAGGCGGATCAATCTCTAAAATTTGCTCAGTTTATGGCCAAATTCGCTACCATCGACGCCGAGGAACAAATCAATTTGTTCACCGTGCTATCCGTGTCTAAAATTTGCTCAGTTTCAACGAGTTATGGTCAATTCGCTACCGATGAGTTATGGCCTAATTCGCTACCGATTATTTTTACATAACTCCTTGGACTAGCACGATGCAGTTTTTGTTACCATACTGACTAAACGGTCGAGGCCCGGCCTCTGCGCGCGCTGTCTTACCCACATAAATCACCCCTTACGAATTGTGTTAATATTTTAAATTTTAAAATGGTGGCACAAAATAATTTGAAAAACAATACCTGATTTCCTCTGGATCAGCCTTGTCCTATCGGCAACCGGCATCCGGGCGGTGCGCCGTCGCAGGAACTTGGAGGCCTCGCTTTCTCAATGTTGAAGCGCTGACGTCAGATTCGATGGCGTCCAAAAGATCCAACGACGACGCCCGTCCGAGTGCGGCTGCCCGCATTCTCCACCAAATAAATGTCAGGTTTAAAACGGCCCTGACGCCTTTTTTACACCGGGAATTATTTAAATAATGATGGCTGAATGTCCAAAGTCAATCAAGCAAAGTTTTATTTTCCAATTTGCGAGTTGGTGAGAGAGAGAGAGCCGGAGGCCGAACAGGCCTGTTCGGCCTCCCACACTCCCTTCATCTGACCCCCTCCTCTGACTCTCCTCCGGACATAAAGAGACAAAGAGGGGGGCTGTCTTCTGGAATTCTAGCAGGCAGGCAGGAAACAACCAATCACAACAGTCAGTTTAAAACTTCAGCTCGAAGATTCAGAAACTTGAAACCGAATGTGTGTGTGTGTGTGTGTGTGTGTTCAAGCTGTGCTCATGTGTGCTAAATGAGTGTCTGTGTGTATACAGTTATTAGTGATACAAATAGTGTATGAAACATGATTATGAATACACAAAATTGGTGACATATCCTAACATATTAAAATACGTTTTTTTAATATTGCCTAAAGTGTTACCCATGGATATGACTTGTTTCATTGTGATTGACTCAAGTTGTCATTTTGATGACATGTGAATGGTCTAATGTCGTGAAGGCTAGCCTTGTCAGTGCCTTGCTGGAGTAACCAGTCCCCGATATGGAGTCCAGTCTTGTACCTAGTGTATGAAGGTGGACAGGGGGTGGAACACCACGACCCTCAACTCCCAAGAGAGCTTAGGATGTCCCCTGGGGCGTTGCCAGCCGAGGTTGCCGCCATCATTTACGTTTATTGAGACAGAGAGTGCTCAGCGCCAGCCTGTTTTTGTGACTGCCTCTGGAGTCCCGGCCTTGATGTACACTGCTTCGAGGATCTTCCAAAGGCAGTTTCTTTGAAAAACATCAAGGCGTCAGTGTATGGTTGAGTGTACACGTGTCTCAACTGCAAAGTAGAACCGAGGGGACCAGTGAGTTGAGGCGACGGAACTTGATTGGAAAACAATGGAAAGATAGAATACAACAATGAACTTGGTTCATCATTTTAAGAGAGGATGAGATTTATGTGCCTCACAATTTGGTACTGTGTAATACTAATTTTCCCTTTTCTGATAGAGGGAATAGGTGAAGGAATGGAATGCGACGATGGTGTGCAAGCCCTGAGTGGACAGATCTTCATGGGCATGGTTTCATCCCAGTTCCAGGCTCGACTGGACACTGTACGACTCATTGATGCTCTGATCACCGCATGCATTCGATTTGTGTACTTTTCCATGGAGGATGAACTCCGCAGCAAGGTAAAAAGTTCTCCTACTTACTTCATGGCTTTTGTTGTCAAAAGGCTGCCTCTCTTGCAAAGTGTTGGTGCAGGGTGAGTCTTTCTTGACAGCCCTGAAAATTTTTGTTGTCAACAACTGTTTTTCTTGGTCTAGAGGTTCTTAGTACACCGGAGTTTTTTTTTTTCTTTTCCATACAGACCCAAAGCGCTTGGTGAAACAGGGCAGCTCGGAAATAAAAAAGAAAAATTGTTTAATCCGATTACTTTAGAAATAATTGATATCACGATGATTCATATGATTTTTTTTGGGCTGTAAAAAAAAAAATAAATAAACACATGGAAACAATATTCAAACAAATCAAATTTATTTTGTCTTAAAATATTTTTTTTAAAAATCTACAAATGTTTACGCTTTAGTATGGTTTCCTTGTATAAACGGTGCATTGGGGTTGACTTGCTATACATTTATAAACTGCCATAGAACTGTCAACATCTAAACAATTTCAATACAACGCTCAGATTTTGAACTCAAATGTACACACCATAGTAATCAAATTTGTAAAATGAGTACAATTTTAACAATGTATTATATATGTGTATATATATATATATATATATATATATATATATATATATATATATATATAATCAGAATCAGAAGAATCAGAATCAGAAATCCCTTTGTCAATGTACAGTGTGCAACGAGATTAGAGAGCTCCCCTCTCCAGTGCAATACAACAATAATTTAATTAAATATATAAATTAGATTAATTAAAGAATGAATAATGAAATAGAAAATAAACACAAATTTGGATAAACAAAAACACATTGTCGCCGTTCTGCAAGGAAAGTGTGATGTGAGTTTGTGAGAGTTCAGCATGGAGATGGCTCTCGGAAAGAAACTGTTTTTCAGTCTATTAGTCTTTGATTTGATGCACCTGTAGCGCCTGCCAGAGGGCAACAGGTCGAACAGGTGTGAGTTCGGGTGAGTACCGTCTTTGACGATATTGAGAGCTCTGCTGAGGCACCGGGTGGTGTAGACGTCTGACAGAGAGGGGAGAGGGCAGCTGTTTTAACCGTCCTATATATATATATATATATCTATAAATATATATATAATCAGAATCAGAAGAATCAGAATCAGAAATCCCTTTGTCAATGTACAGTGTGCAACGAGATTAGAGAGCTCTCCTCTCCAGTGCAATACAACAATAATTTAATTAAATATATAAATTAGATTAATTAAAGAATAAATAATGAAATAGAAAATAAACACAAATTTGGATAAACAAAAACACATTGTCGCCGTTCTGCAAGGAAAGGGTGATGTGAGTTTGTGAGAGTTCAGCATGGAGATGGCTCTCGGAAAGAAACTGTTTTTCAGTCTATTAGTCTTTGATTTGATGCACCTGTAGCGCCTGCCAGAGGGCAACAGGTCGAACAGGTGTGAGTTCGGGTGAGTACCGTCTTTGACGATATTGAGAGCTCTGCTGAGGCACCGGGTGGTATCGACGTCTGACAGAGAGGCAGCTGTTTTAACCGTCCTATATATATATATATATATATATATATATATATATATATATATATATACAGTGAAACCCCGCTACTTCGCGGTTCACCTTTCGCGGGTTCAGTGCGTCGCGGGTCTAAAAAATATTCGGGGGCATTGTAGTTTCGCCGAGCGGCACGAGGGGGCGCTGCAGCGGTTAGACGTCCGGCGTGCGCCGAAGAGGAGAGTGGACGAAGAAGAGAGTGGACGAAGAAGAGCACGTTCCTCCGGGCACGATTTGGGGCGACGTTTCGCGCGGTTCGGACCGTACCAGAGCTCCGGCCGGCGTGCGTGACAGTTACGCCGAATAGGAGCACCTTCCCCGGGCACGGGCGGTGTCAAGCGGCCCCTAAGTTTAACCGAATGGAAGCTCCGGAGGAGGAGGGCATGCTCGCGTCACAGTTAAGCCGAAGGGGAGCACCTTCCCCGAGCACGGGCGGTGCCAAGCGGCCCCTAAGTTTAACCGAATGGAAGCTCCGGGGGAGGAGGGCGGGCGTGTGTCACAGTTAAGCCGAATAGGGGCACCTTCCGCCCGGGGTACGGCCGGGGCGAAATGAAACCGAGTTCAACCGAACGGAGAAACGCTTCGAGGGAGCAGGTCCGGCGTGCGTGACAATTAAGCCGAAGAGGAGCACCTCTTCCGCCCGGGCACCGGCGGAGCGCGAGGCTGTCAGTTATGAATGAATAAATAAATAAATAAATGAAGAATGCCACCTTTCATTTCACTGTCATGATCCGTGCCTGTCATGCCGCGTGTGTTTTTGTTTTTTCAGCTGTGTGGGCGTTCCTCCAGCGATCGTCTCGCGCCATGCCGTCAGCTGCTGCGAGACGCGCTGATTACACTCACTATATAATCCACCTACACTGACTACCTGGCGTCGGATTGTTATCCTACTCTCTCATGCTCCCGTACTTCGATCGTTATCTTGTTCAAGTGTTTCTTGTTGTCGCGTTTTTCTTTCATTTCGTTATCAGCTACAGCTCGGCTCGTTTTCTGTTCTCTTTTTCTGTCGATGATTGGTCTCCTCTTATCCTTCCGTGGTAAGCAATCTTCGTTAGTCATTCCTTGCCTTTTGCAAGCGTTTTTCGTTCTATAGTTATTCCCTTTTCCTGGTGCGAGTGTTCCACCAGCGCTTTACGTTCTTTCCGCCGATAGATTGGTATTGTACATATCATAGCCGATAGACCCTCATAGTCCTAGATTGTAAATGGATACTGACTATATTGTGATTATAATAAATATCTTTGTATCACCACCTTTTTTCCCCGTGTCTGCGTTTGGAGAGTCCTGCTCAATCCTCCAGCTTTGGATCATAACATTCACAGGGCACACCGGACGGCGTACCAGCAGGTAAAAGTCGAAGTATTTAAATAAATACAAAAAGAAGTAATTGAATAAATACAAAAATAATGGCTGGGGAATAAAAAAAAAAAAGTTTTAATAATAATTTGTTTTTTTTTGTTATAACATGAATTTCGCTCTCTCTCTCTCTCTACCCATATATATATAAAAATATATATATATTTTTTTTTAAGCATTTTTGAAGGTGCGCCGCTACTTCGCGGGTTTTCAGTTTTCGCGGGTGGTCTCGGTCCCCATTAACCGCGATAACCGGGGGTTTACTGTGTATATATATATATATATATATATATATATATATATTAGAGGTGTCAGAAAAACGCATTATTAATGGGATTGATCCAACCCCCTTTTAACGCTGTAATTTTTTTTTAACGAGCGATTAAAACTCATCTTGGCCTAATAAACAATGTATTCCTACGACGTAGCGCTGACGCTGCGAGATCGGAAAAAAACATCAAGCACGCAAAATTTATGACACGCCTGCATGGGCTCGCTGTGCGGAGTTTTCGCCGGTGTATAGAACCAAAAGTATCATGGCAAGTGGTAAAAATTACGCAAATTCAATTCTGAATGGCAATTTTTTTTTAAAGCTACCTAATGGTGTCATTGATAAGAGCAAAGTCATTTGTGTGTATTGCCATCGTGCACTGACCTACCATCGCAGCACGTCCAGTTTAAAATACCATTTGATGGCCAAGCACACCGCTGATGCCAATTCTCCAGCCCCTTGTCAAACCCAGGCATCCATGTATAATTTGCGACAGAAACCGATGGATGGATCAACTAAAAAGAAACTCACCGCAACCATAGCTAAGTGGGTGGCCACAGTGTGTTAGTATTGTGGAGGACGAAAGTCTGGCTGAAATACTTCACATTGCGTCCAACGACTGCACTTACAAATTGTCCTCGAGACACACAATTGCAACCCGCATTTAAGACTTGCAGGAAGCGTAGAAGGCGAAAGCAATTGCGCTCACCGGTGATTACTGGACTTCTCTCAGTAACCACTACGACCTCGGTGTGACAGCCCATTATTTTGACCCATTTCATTTGCACTTTGTTGGCATTTTATATTTCTTATATTACTCCAATTTAATCCCTGAGAAAGGCTGTTGACATGCTGTTTTGTGAGACTGTGTTTGTGTGAGTCAAATCCTATGCTTTGTTTTTTCAATTAAAAAAAAAAAAGTATTTGCATAAAAACAAAAAAATCCTGATGTATTAAAGGTATTGCAATTCAATGAAATATTGAATTGTATACACAATATACAAAAAATGGGAGGTATTTTTTTTTACATTGAATAAAGGGATTTTTTTTTACAATTAATAAAATGCGTGATTAACTATGAGTTAACTATGAAAAAATGTGATTAATTATGATTAAATATTTTAATCGCTTGACAGCACTAGCCTTAGTTTTATCGAGGTCTCCATTGGGAAGCTTCTTGAATACAAATTTACCCTGCAACAGACCTGGATTCACAACCTCCATGTTTATTTATGTTTTCTTGATTGTGCTCCGCTCCTCGCCGCGGAGGCATCAGGGACAGCCAATTGGCGCATAGAACGAACCCACGGGTACTAAACGAGATTATTGGCGACTTTTTATTAGTGTTTGCTTGCTCTTATTGGCACCAACTGAGGCACAACATCGATATACCCGCCAGGACATCGTGGACATTGGATATCGATGCGAAATAACCATCACAGAGGAATTTTGCTATGATCGCAAAATTCCGGACGAACTGGCGAGGCTGCCCGGCTCACCGTGGCTTGTCATCGGGACCGGGAGGCGGCGCAGGCGACGCAGAGAGAGGAAGCAGAAGCGGGGCTGCAGGTCCGGTGTCTTGCAACGGCTGCGGCGGCAGCCCCACAGGCAACCACTGCCGAGTCTGTACCTCACCAACGCCAGATCCGTGGTCCACAAAATTGACGATCTGGGATTACAAATCCTGGGAAACCGCTCTGTGCGAGATAGCAGTGTGATCGTCGTCACGGAATCCTGGCTGCACGCAGACGTTCCCGACGCTAGCATCCAGCTGGCCGGGCGTTCGCTACATCACGCGGATCGGACGAGGGACACCGGTAAGAGGAGGGGCGGGGGGCTCTGTGTTTACGTGCATGAGAACTGGTGCGGCGATAGCACGATCGTCGAGAAGCACTCTTCCCCCGACATCGAGTTCATGTCCGTTAAATGCCGGCCTTATTTTCTCCCGAGGGAGCTAACGGTCGTGATTGTCACAGCTGTTTACATCCCTCCCGACGCTAGCACTAGCACGGCGCTCTCGCTACTCGCGTGCGTCATCAATAAACATCAGCGGGCCCACCCTGATGGCGTTCACGTAGTAGCGGGAGACTTTAATAAGGCCAATTTAAAGACTGTACTCCCAGAGTTTCACCAGCATGTCAAGTGCCCAACGAGGGGAGACAACACTCTCGACCATGTGTACTCGAACATCAAGCACGCATACAGGGCCCTCCCACTCGCCCCTCTCGGCCAGTCAGACCACCTGTCCTTGCAGCTCGCACCTGCGTACACCCCTCTCAGACGCAGATTCAGGCCCACCACAAAGACTGTGAAAACCTGGCATGACGACGCCATGAGTGAATTACAGGACTGCTTTCAAGACACAAACTGGGACCTCTTTGATCATCAGGACCTTGATGTCTACACACATTGTGTACTGGACTACATCAAGTTCTGCATGGAAACTGTGTCCCTACACAGGACTATACGGACCTTCCCAAATGCGAAGCCCTGGATGTCCAGCAGGGTTCGCTCTCTCCTCAAGGCCCGTGACGCTGCCTTCAGGTCAGGCGACAAAGCCCAGTACAGGGTGGCCCGTGCTGACCTGAGCAAAGGCATCAAGCTAGCCAAGGCAATCTACAAGGGGAGGCTGGAGGCCCACCTTGCCAGTAACAGACCACGGGAGGTGTGGCAGGGTCTACGGAGCATCACCAACTTCCGTGGCGGCAGCACGACCTCTGTAGACCCGAGTGCATCGCTGGCAGAGGATCTTAACTGCTTCTTCGCTCGCTTTGACTCGCCCCAACCGTCACACCCCCGCACTTCATGCTCCAACTCCCCCCCACTCATCGTAGAGGAACACGATGTGAGGCGCGCGCTCCTGGCGGTTAACCCCAGGAAAGCTACTGGACCCGACGGAATACCAGGCAAGGTCCTCAAAACATGTGCCCACCAACTGGCACATGTTTTCTGCAGGATCTTCAACCGCTCCCTGGCTCAAGCAGTCATCCCCTCCTGCTTGAAAACTTCCACCATTATTCCTGTCCCCAAAAAGTCACCCGCCGTCCACCTGAATGACTACCGTCCTGTTGCTCTCACACCAGTCATCATGAAGTGCTTTGAGAGGCTGGTTCTCCAGCACATCAGGGACTGCCTTCCTCCCACTCTGGACCCCTACCAGTTTGCATACCGGGCTAAAAGATCCACTGAGGACGCCATCGACACTGCTCTGCATGTTGTGCTGGGCCACCTGGAACAACAGCAGAGCTATGCAAGGATGCTCTTTGTGGACTACAGCTCGGCATTCAACACGATCATCCCAGACATCCTCGTCGCCAAACTGGACATTCTCGGCCTCCCTGCCCTCACACGCATCTGGATTAAGGACTTTCTGACCAACAGACCCCAGACTGTGTTGCTCGGCCCCTACATGTCCTCCACCCGCATGCTGAGCACCGGTTCCCCCCAAGGATGCGTGCTGAGCCCTCTCCTGTACGCCCTCTACACCTACGACTGCAGCCCGGCCCACGGCAACAACACCATCGTCAAGTTTGCTGACGACACGACAGTGGTCGGTCTGATCTCGGAAGGTGACGAGACAGCCTACAGAGAGGAGGTAAAGAGACTGACAGCTTGGTGCAAGGACAACAGACTGCACCTTAACACTGCAAAAACAAAGGAAATTGTCATCGACTTCAGGAGGAACAAGACGGTGCCGCCCCCCCTCTGCATCGAAGGCGTGTGTGTGGAGAGGGTCCACACGTTCAAGTTCCTGGGAGTACAGATCTCCGACGACCTGTCTTGGACTCACAACACCACAGCAGTGGTAAAGAAGGTCCACCAGCGTCTGCACTTCCTGAGAGTCCTCAGGAAATTCAACCTGGACAAGAAGCTGCTGCTAGCCTTCTACCACTCGTCCATCGAGAGCCTGTTGACGTACTGTGTCTCCACCTGGTACAGCGGCTGCACTGAGGCGGACAGAGTGAGGCTCCAGAGGACAGTCAAAACAGCGCAAAGGATTATTGGCTGCCCTCTCCCCTCACTGTCGGACATCTACACCGCCCGGTGCCTCAGAAGGGCTCTCAACATCGTCAAAGACAATACCCACCCAAACTCACACCTGTTCGACCTGATGCCCTCTGGCAGGCGCTACAGATGCATCAAATCGAGGACCAATAGTCTGAGAAACAGTTTCTTCCCGAGAGCCATCTCCATTCTGAACTCTCACACACACACGAGAACACCCTTACCTTTCAGAACAGCATTGTGATGTGTTTTTATATACCCTATTCAGTACTAAATTGCATTGCACTCTCTTATTTATTTATCTAATTTATATATTTGTCTGTATTATTGTTGTATTGCACTGGAGAGGGGAGCCCTCTAATCTCGTTGCACACTTGAGTACAATGACAATAAAGGGATTTCTAATTCTAATTCTAATATATATATATATATATATATATATATATATATATATATATATATATACCATCTTGCTTGCTCCACACTCTCCCACCTGGCGAAGGCGGGAAGCACTGTGAGGATCATGTTCTTTGATATCTCCAGTGCTTTTAACACAATCCAGTCCACCCTTTTGAAAGGCAATCTGGAGCAGCCGTGTGTGGCCCTCCACCTCATCACATGGATCCACGACTACCTCACAAACCAGCCACAGTACGTGAGAACACAGGACTGTGTCTGACGTCCTTCTCTGAAGCACGGGGGCTCCACAGAGAACTGTTCTGGCTCCCTACCTGTTCGCCCTCTACAAACGGACTACAAATTCAATACCCTCAACTGTCACCTGCAGAAGTTCTCTGATGACTCTGCAATTGTCGGCCTCATCACTGACGGAGACCATCGGGAGTACAGAGAACTTACTCAAGGTTTTGTGGACTCGTGTCAACAGAACCGCCTCCAAATCATCCATCCACCCATCCATTTTTTGTCGCTCATCCGGGGTCAGGTCGTTGAGGCAGCAGCTTCAGCGGGGAAACCCAGACTTCTCTCTCCCCAGCCACGTCTTACTGCTCTTCCGGAGGGATCCCCAGGCGTTCCCAGGCCAGCTGGGAAACTTAGTCTCTCCAGCGTCTCCTGGGTCATCCTCAGGGCCTCCTGCCGGTGGGACATGCCCGGAACACCTCACCAGGGAGGCGTGCAGGAGTCATCCTAATCAGATGCCTGAGCCACCTCATCTGGCTCCTCTCAATGTGGAGGAGCAGCGGCTCGACACTGAGTCGCTCGCGGATGCCCGAGCTTCTCACCCTATCTCTAAGGGAGAGCCCGGACACCCTGGAGAGGAAACTCATTTCGGCCACTTGTATCCGAGATCTTATTCTTTCGGTCACAACCCACAGCTCGTGACCTTAGGTGAGGGTAGGAATGTAGATCGACCGGTAAATCGAGAGCTTCGCCTTTTGGCTCAGCTTCCTCTTCACCACGGCAGACTGATACAGCATCCGCATTAACATACAGATACTTAAACTCCTCCACTTAGAGCAGGATCTCTTCCCCGACCTGGAGAGGGCACTCCACCCTTTTCAGACTGAGAACCATGGTCTCAGATTTGGAGGTGCTGATTTTCATCTCAACCGCGTCACACTCGGCTGCGAACCTCTCCAGTGAGAGTTGGAGATCACGGCTTGAAGAAGCCAGCAGTACCACATCATCTGCAAAAAGCCGGACACCCTCATTGCCTCGACTGCGCCTAGAAATTCTATCCATAAAAGAATCGGTGACAAAGGGCAGCCTTGGTGGAGTCCAAACCTCAGTGGAAACGAATCCGAATTACTGCCACCAATGCGGACCAAACTATGACATCGGGGGTACAGGGATCGAACAGCCCGTATTAGTGGGCTTGGTACCCCATACTCCCACACTCCACAGAACTCCCCGAGGGACATGGTCGAACGTCTTCTCCAAGTCCACAAAACACATGCAGACTGGTTGGGCAAACTCCCATGCACCCTCAAGGACCCTGTAGAGAGTGTAGAGCTGGTCCACTGTTCCACGGCCAGGACAAAAACCACACTGCTCCTCCTGGATCTGAGATTCGGCCTCTAGACGGATCCTCCTCTCCTGTACCCCTGAGTAGACCTTACCAGAGAGGCTGAGGAGTGTAATTCCTCTGTATTTGGAACACACCCTCCGGTCCCCCTTCTTAAAGAGGGAGACCACCACCCCGGTCTGCCAGTCCAGAGGCACTATCCCCGATGTCCATGCAGTGTTGTCGAGGTGTGTCAACCATGACAGCCCCACAACATCAAGAGCCTTTCGGAACTCCGGGCCGATCTCATCCACCCCCGGGGCCTTGCCAATGAGGAGTTTGTTAACCACCTCGGTTACTTCAGCCCCAGAGATAGGTGAGTCCACCTCTGAGTCCCCAGGCCCTGTTTCCTCAATGGAAGGCATGTGCGTGGAATTGAGGAAGTCTTCGGAAGTATTCTCCCCACCGACTCACAACGTCTCAAGTCGAGGTCAGCAGCACCCCATCTCCACTATAAACGGTGTTAATGGTGCACTGCTTCCCTCTCCTGAGATGCCGGATGGTGGACCAGAATTTCCTCAAAGCCATCTGGAAGGCCTCACCGAACTCCTCCAAAGCCAGAGTTTTTGCTTCAGCAACCACCGAAGCCATATTCCGCTTGGCCAGTCGACCAGCCTCCGGAGTCCCACAGGCCAGAAAGGCCCGATAGCACTCCTTCTTCAGCCTGACAGCATCCCTTACCGCCGGTGTCCACCAGCAGGTTCGGGGGTTGCCGCCACGACAGGCACCATTATAATTATTGCAATTAGCAGACCAAACCAGGAAAAAATATAAAAGGTTTTAATAAATTTGCGAAGACCTCTTGGCGTCACTGTTGACGACCACGACGTGTCATCGGATTTGCGGCCGCTTGTTTGGACACTCGGATGAAGAGAGGGGTGAAGCTGTCAACTGATCACCACCTAGTGGTGAGTTGGCTCTGATGGTGGGGGAAGATGCCGGTCACTCCCGGCAGACCCAAATGTATGGTGAGGGTCTGCTGGGAACGCTTGGTAGAATCCCCTGTCAGAAAGAATTTCAACTCCCACCTCCGGCAGAACTTTTCCCACGTACCGGGGTAGGCATTGAGTCTGAGTGGACCATGTTTCGTGCCTCCATTGTTGAGGCAGCCCATCGAAGCTGGAAAATGTAAGGTGGTCGGTGCCAAAATCACCATCAATCACCAGGACTTTTCTTTCAAATGTCTTGATTTGTTTTTGCAATTACGTGAAGCATGAAATGCCTCATCTTCTTTTTTTCTTTCTGACATCCGGCCTCCAAATCAATGCTGGGAAATCCAAAGAGCTGGTGGTGGATTTCTGCAAGCGTCTGCACTCTTCACCTGCACTAGTGAATATCCAGGGAACAGAAGTTGAGAGGGTCTCAACTTATAATTACCTGGGTGTTCATCTGAACATTAAACTGGACTGGAGCAACAACACAGATACAGACTGTTCCTACTCAGGAGGCTGAGGTCCTTTTGCGTTCAGGGGACACTCCTCAGGAGCTTCTTCGACTTGGTGGTTGCATTGGACATTTTCTATGGAGTGGTCTCCTGGGCAGGAGGCATCTCGGGCTGGGACAAAAAGAGGCTGGATAAACTGGTGAGAAGGGCCAGCTCTGTCCGGGGCTGCTCCCTGGACTCTGTGGACTCAGTGGGGGCCGGACGATGATGGCGAAACTGTCTTCAATGCTGGATAACCCAGCCCACCCCCTCAATGACACTCGTACAGCACTCCACAGCTCCTTCAGTGATAGACTATTAGACCCTCGCTGTGCGAAGGAGCGATTTTGCCGCTCCTCTTGCCGTCTGCTGTCAGACAAGAACATTGGGTCAACTCTACAAACGGGCGTGTATTAGTGCAATTGTGCAGTCCTAGGATGCAATACACACTACTGCTGTACTATTATTCAAGGGTGTACTTGTATTGACCAATGCTGTATTTTCCATACCATTGCACTATTCTTATAATTGCAGTACTTTTATCATTTCGCAGTATTTTTATCATTACAGTATTTTTACCATGCAGTACTTTTATCATTGCAGTATTTTTTTTATCATTGCAGGTTTTTTTTTATTTATTTCCCATCCTGCACCATGGGCAGACTTCCCTCTGTACTATGCACAGACATTAGGAGTGTTTCCTCATATATATATCTATGTTGTGGGATGTAATTGTCTATATACATGGGGATATTCGCATACGTTTGCTTTTTCTGAATGTCTGCTGTTAATGTTATACATTCACGGCTACATTACGCCACCTTCTCTGTGTGATCTGTATCTTTGCTGCTGTAATACTGCAAATTTACGCATTGTGGGATTAATAAGGGACATCTTTTCCAAGTACCAGGCAAGAGGTCCAGAGCAAGACCAAAGAAGAGGTTTGTGGAATTAGTTAATGATGACATGAAAGTAGTTGGGGTGAGAGCAGAAGATGCAGAAGACAGGGTTAGATCGAGGTAACTGATTCGCTGTGGCAACCCCCTGAAGGGAAAAGAAGAATATATATACAGTGAACCCACGGTTATCGCGGTTAATGGGGACCGAGACCACCCGCGAAAACTGAAAATCCGCGAAGTAGCGTCGCACCTTCAAAAAAAAAAAAAAGACAAAAAAAAACACCGTGTATATATATACTTCGCACCTATATATATATATATATATATATATATATATATATAAATATATATAGGTGCGAAGTAGCGGCACACCTTCAAAAATGCTTAAAAAAAAATAAAAATAAAACATATATATATATATATATGTATATATATATATATATATATATATATATATATATACTGGTAGAGAGAGAGAGAGTGAAATTCATGTTATAACAAAAAAAAATTATTATTAAAACTTATTTTATTCCCCAGCCATTATTTTTGTATTTATTCAATTACTTCTTTTTGTATTTATTTAATTACTTCGACTTTTACCTGCTGGTACGCTGTCCGGTGTGCCCTGTGAATGTTATGATCCTCCAGCAGAGCTGGAGGATTGAACAGGACTCTCCAAACGCAGACCCGGGAAAAAAGGGTGGTGATACAAAGATATTTATTATAATCACAATATAGTCAGTGTAATCAGCGCGTCTCGCAGCAGCTGACGAGACGATCGCTGGAGGAACGCCCACACAGCTGAAAAAACAAAAACACACGCGGCATGACAGGCACGGATCATGACTGTGAAATGAAAGGTGGCATTCTTCATTTATTTATTTATTCATTCATAATTGACAGCCTCGCGCTGCGCCGGTGCCCGGGCGGAAGGTGCTCCTCTTCGGCTTACTGTGACGCGAGCATGCCCTCCTCCTCGGGAGCTTCCATTCGGTTAAACTTAGGGGCCGCTTGGAACCGCCCGTGCCCGGGGAAGGTGCTCCTCTTCGGCTTACTGTGACGCGAGCATGCCCTCCTCCTCGGGAGCTTCCATTCGGTTAAACTTAGGGCCCGCTTGGCACCGCCCGTGCCCGGGGAAGGTGCTCATCTACGGCTTAACTGCCACGCACGCCGGCCGGAGCTCTGATACGGTCCGAACCGCGCGAAACGTCGCCATCAATCGTGTCCGGGGGAACCTGCTCTTCTTCGTCTACTCTCTTCTTCGTCCACTCTCCTCTTCGGCGCACGCCGGCCGTCTAACCGCTTCAGCGCCCCATTGTGCCGCTCGGCAAAACTACAATGCCCCCGATTATTTTTTAGACCCGCGAAGCACTGAACCCGCGAAAGGTGAACCGCGAAGTAGCGGGGTTTCACTGTGTATATATATATATATATATATATATATATATATATATATATATATTCTTCTTTTCCTTTCGGCTTTTCCCTTCAGGGGTCGCCACAGCGAATCAGTTACCGAAAGCCGAAAGGAAAAGAAGAATATATATATATATTTATACATATATATATATATATATATATATATATACATATATATATATATATATACACACACCAGCAGCCACGTCATATCCAGCTTTTCCTGGGGGACGCCGAGGCATTACCAGTACAGCTGGACGACATAGTATCTATCATTGTGTCCTCAGTCTTTCCCGAGGCCTTGCTCCTCTAAATGTGTAGGAGCTCTGGAGTAGTTCTTCCACTTGTCAAAATCCTTATTGTACTTGTATTTAGGTTCAAGTGAACTTTTCAACGAGACGAGGCATTTTAACAGATTGTCGTTTTGGAGAATTCCTATGTTAGTAGAGGAGTGATTGAGGAGCGTCACATAAGAAAGCCATTAACATTCAACTTGCGTCATGCTGTGAGTCAGCGTAGTTCACGGCGTAAATTTTAGTTATGTCTGATGATAAATTATTTTGCCATCAAAAGCCCTCCCTCACTCTTATTATTTTATAGTTGAATGTGTCGCGAAGCAATAAAATCTGCATCTGCTTGACACATTTATTTTTCCTGTTTTCTCTGCTTTTTTGTCAGAAACCAGTGTTTTGGTGAAGCCAACATGTATTCTACTGCTGATTACTAAAGAACTAAAAACTAGAAACATATTTTTTTTTATTTGAAAGAAGAGTCTTCTCATTCTTTTGGTAGGTTCGGTACTTACAGTGTCACAGAAGACAGTATTATTTGTTAATTTTAAGAATGCTCTAAAACTGCTGGCAGTATGGGTAACTCTGCTTTGAAAATAGCCGGTAATGATTTGGTTAATAGATAGGCCTGTAAAATTCCCCAGCATTTTTTTTAAGTCTGATCCACTCGGGCACTATTTTGTGCTTGTAGGTTTTTGCTGAGAAGATGGGATTAGAGACAGGTTGGAATTGTCATATCTCACTGACTTCGAATGGAGATGATCCCTGTGAAGGAGCTCCTTCCAGCCCTTGTCATGGCTCCCTCCATGAAGACACTCACCGAGGTGCCATTGTGGTTGTTACATATGTGGAAAATGTTTTTATCTTGTCTATTTCCTCACATTATTTCTGAGTGTCACCCTAAAATGTCATTAAATATGAAGTAGATTCTCGGGATGAAGCAGAAGGTCCATTGCTGCCAGAAGAGGATGTACATTCGGACCTGGCAAGTTTCCAGCCCACAGACAGTGATGTGCCCAGCTTTCTGGAAGATTGCAACCGGGTAACAATTATCTTTAATTGAGATGATTAACAAATGCTAGAACTTGTTTTTTTTAATTACCAGTAATAACTACAATTTATGTGACATATCCAGTCAAATCATCAGACAAATGACTTCCAGTTTACCAAACAGTTTTGTCATTTTTGCTCTCCTGTTTCTCATTCTTGTATTGTCTTTAGGCAAAGCTTCCCCGTGGCATTCACCAGGTTCGTCCACATTTGAAGAACATAGACAACGTGCCTCTATTGGTGCCACTCTTCACTGACTGCACCCCTGACAGTATGTCTTCTTCCACTGAATGAGCTACCTCTAGAAAATAAAACAAAGCTAAACCCTTATGCTCCAGTCGAAGTAGAATATGTTCAGATTTTTCTGTCTACATTTTCATACACTCTTTTTTTTTTCATTTTGTACAGTTTCGCAAAAAAGACATTTCCACAAATGTTTGCGCTGGAGTGCATTGTTTTTTTATCAAGTTAAATTGTTTTTTTTACTTGTGTTACTGCTACTCTGCTGCATCACATTTTTTTCTTTATTCCAAATACATTCAATTTGTTCTTTTTAGATTAAGGCGTCTATTCTCATCCTCGCTGCATTGTGTTCATTTGGAATAAGATCAGCTTTTGAGAAGAAGATAAAGATTGGGCTGTGAATTTGGGCTTGTCTCATCAATTATGGGGTAGGGAAATGCCAACACGCAAGGGGGAAAAGTTAATCCAGTTTACATTCAAATAGAGTATATGTATGTAATATATGTATGGTACAATCAGCGTATGTGTCACGTTCAGTACTCGAAAGTGTGTGTTGCAATTGTGAGAAAAGTGTATGTTGCAATTTTGAGAAAAATGTGTGTTGCAATCATGAGGAAAGTTGACGCAGTTAATGTGACAAGTGGCGACCATCTTGGTGGAAATTTCTAAAAATTATGGAATATGCACGCCAAACGCTTTTACTATCCTCCGTAACTAATTCATGAAAAAAAAATTGATGACTGATGTACATGACCTATTCTACTTTCCACAGTGCTCTTCTTTAGAGTGCTTTGTTACAGCTAGAGCTGTTATGAAAGCACTGTTGAATAAATATGAGTTGAGTATAATAATGGTTAGTTTGCATGACCTAAATCGTGTATTTTATGGCAAGTGATGCAGCTTGAAACGTCACCGTAATTTTGAGTAGCCCATTTGGAGGACATCTCGGAATTTCAGCCCTATGATCTTATTTGTGGATATTTATACAACTGCGGCAGGACACAGCCAACAGCCTTAGGCAGATCAAAAAGACTGAACTGGCAGGGAAATTGAAGCTTTGGTGCCTTCAGTATGGGTTACTACCCAGACTCCAGTGGCCATTGACCATGTTTGAGGTCCCTATATGCCATGCTCAGTGCTTGGAAAGGCAGATGAAAGCCCACGTTAGAAAGTGGCTTGGACTTCCAAAGTGCTTCGGCAGCGTTGGACTTTACAGTGACGGAGTCTTGTCACTGCCAATTTCAAGCTTGGCTGAAGGTCTCAAGTGCGCCAAGGTGAGCCTGGTGATGTCCCTCACTGATTTTCTTCGCATACTGTAGTACGAAGGGCCTCTCCAATCCTGGCAACTGGGAGGAAGTGGACCCCTACCACCACTGTCGTTCAGGCGAAATCTGCTCTCCTCCATGTGCTGTAATGGGTCATGTCTAACAAGGCAGAGGAGGTTTTGGCCTTGGAACTGTAACTCCTTTTAGGCTCCTCTACATGGTTGTAGAGGAGGTGCGCCGACGGGAGGAGGCAACCAGACGTCCCAAAGTGGTAACACAAGCCAAATGGACGCTGGATGAGCTGGGAGGGTGTCGAGAAGAAACAGCTCTCACGGAGTGAACTCTGGGCCATGGAATCCAACAGGTTGAGTTTCATCATTCGAAAAACTTATGATGTGCTCCTATAAATCTGCAACTATGGATTGGAAAAGACCCAGCGTGCCCCCTGTGTGCGACCCCAGCAACGCTCGAGCAAATCATGGTATGCTGCAAAACCAGCCTCACTCAAGGCAAATACACATGGAGACACAACCAGGTCTTTAAATGGATCATGCATGGTCCATTTTTCAACACCAAGCTCAGTATGTATTTTTTATTATTTATTTTTTTAATAAGGGAAATTATATTAGTGTGGATTTTAAATTTTATCAATTTGTTTTGGATAAATCAATACAAAACTATGGAGTTAAAACACAACTCCTGGTAATGAGCAGTATCACCAAGCCCCCCTCCTCCTCCTCCTCCATATCTTGTTGGGATTTACCTCAGGGACCCATCACAAATTCTCCATTCAAAGTCATTTTAAATACACCGCTAATAATGTCAAATTTACGGGACCAACCGGCCCCAACATGTATGTGGACATCTAGTAAAGCCCACTTCAACCTCTGAAAACAACACTAATCGATTAGCCTTTTTATGGCTGACTTAAAAGAAAATGAGGAAATTAGCATCTTATGTCCAGTTTCTGTCATGTCTCTTCTGTTTTTGTTTATTTTTTTTGTTGTTGTTTGATAATTCACCAAGACACACAATCACAGTGCAAATCGAAAGGCTTTTTTGTATGTTTACGTTACAATTTTATCTCTGTTAGCTTCTCTTACTTTTTTTTTTCACCAATGCCACTGTGGGGGGTACGCCTACACCACTCATCCGAAAAAGACACATCCAGTGCAGTTACACTTGGCTCTCGAGTCAGCCTGCTCGCTGGAGCTTCTGTCGATCCATTCAGCCATTCAGCCACCCATCCATCCGTTTTCTGCACTGCATATCCTCGCTAGGGTTGTGCACTGGCGTGCTGGATTTTTCAAAATCCAGTTTTGAAATTTCACCTAGGCACGACGACCGGGGTTGTCATGAAGCTCACTATCCGACGTTGATGCTCCCGAAGCGGCCCCTAAAATGCTGCTTTATGTGGAACATTAAAAAATAACTAAATAATAATAATAATCCACGTCCAGGGCTTGTCAATGAGCTACGTGGTCACCCGAATTGACAGCCATTCGCATCACGGCGCTGACGGCCGAGCTTCAGTTAGTAACATCACACACGCTAAAAGATAGGAAGGGTAAGATGATGCCTTCTTAGGATGTAATATCTTTCTATTTCAAAAACAAATGAGCGGCAGCAGGCATTGCCACTTGGTGGCGTACCATCGTTAAACATATTTTTGTTTGAAATATCCATCCAAATTCATCATCATAATATTTGACTGCTGGCCAACTTTGCGAGTATGCGTCTTAATTTGTCGTGGATCAATGTCTAGCACACTATCGTCTGTTGCATGCTCAAACTTAATAGACGCATTAATTGAAGAGATCTGCGGCACACATCCGACAGCCATCAGACAGACACTTCCATGCACTCACACTCCAAGATACAATGGCAGTCATGTCACAAAATAGACAAATCATGCACGGTGAAGTTTTTTTTCCCACGCACGGGAAGCGAGGTGGAAGGAAAAAGATCGAGCAATGTTATGTGAGATGGAAACCTCACTTACAGCTAGCGTGGCAGCATTAGCCCTGTCTTTTGCAAATGCTTCCTTCCAATTGAAGAAGGGTAACGCCAAGTAGCAGACATCAGGTGACATTAGACATGTTCTTTACGACAGACTTCAGTCTTGTGTACTTTGATGTCTATAGTTGTGTATGTTTTCGAAATCTTGACTTCTTTAGGAGTTAGCGCTCGGCAAGTGACGTTGACGCTACGGTCATTCCTTATTTTAGGTTGGCAGAAGATGAAGTCGACAAAAATCCCAAAAAGGAGGTAATGACAGCATTTTTTGTAGTCTGATCCTAGTGACGGGCGGATGCCCATTTTGGGGACTGAGGCCAGAAGACGAGGTTTTTTTATAAGAAAGGATGGACTAAGCAAGTATGGAAGTGGGTTTTCGTCCATCCTTTAATTCGTCCCTAACTGGGTCAAGTGCCCACGGACGCTCATTTCACTGACAGAAACATGCCCAGCCCGTTTTGTGCGTAATCCGCCAATACACTGTTAGAATAATATTAAGAGGTTATTATACATTTGCCATGACGCAGCTTTATTTTAATACGTAGTGCATATAACATGTTGCAATCTAGTGAAGTAGACTATGCTTGAGTGTTTACAGTTTGAGTGAAGATGCAGGAGAGAATTTGCAGCATCGTGCTGAATCCTGATAAGAGATGTTTGACATCAAAGTCTGCTGCAACCACGACGGCACCTATGCTAAAGAAGAATGTAAAGACTGCGAAAGAAATTCTTATGAAGTGGCTACAGAGAAATAACATAGGAACAATTATGTTAACAAATGTAATATAAAGATAAGTTTAATATCACACTGCACAACATTAACTATACGGTATAGGTTTTGTTGCTAATTTTGGTTCACACAATAACAACTCTGGGAACAGCCACCTGCACCCATGTTAAGGCGACCCAACAACTTTAAATAAACATGAAAGGAGTGCGGACGTGAGCAGGATAAACAACAGCTTTGACCAGAATAAACATACCATTGATACTGTTGTGTAAACCTGTATTGTGATATAACCTGTGATTCTCAATAAAAGGCCCAGGGGGGTTGTAGGACGCTTCGGAGATCCGACCCGATCACTGGGGTATCATCTCTCCTGGCCGCCAGACTCTTGCCACGTGGTGTCCGTGTCTATTTTGTCTCTGAATTTCCTACTTGTCATGGTAAGGGTCGCTCCACCACATTTGGTGTGATTCTCCCGTGACATTTCAAAGTTCGAGCTGGATGGTGGCTGGATCGAGCGGAGGGAACAGTGATGGCTGGCGGAAGACTGCACAGCAAATAGTATTAAAACCCTCATCGTGAGGCCAGCCTCGCTAGAACATCCCGACGCTCGGCTCGATCACCATCCGACTGAACCAGAAGGGACAGCCGGAATACCAGGGGTAAGATAAACCTTGAAAATATATTATGTCTGATTGACGAACCTGACATAAAATTGGTCCTTCGAGCCGCGAGCCCAACATACTGGAGGTGTCCAGGGGCGGAGCCGACGACTGGGGACAATCGTGGCCACGACAAAGATTTTCGGTTTTGGACCTGGTTCTCGACTCTGCTACTGGAGACTGAAGGTTGAAGGGAAGTAAGAACCGACTGAGATGAATGAGTGCACATTAAAAGTACGTAGTTAAATTCCGCGAAAAAAGGAGGGCGGAATCCTCTGCGAATAAGTAGTTAAATTCCGTGGATATAGGAGGGCGGACTCCTCTACGACTAGACAGAGTAAGTCTTTAAAACTGTGTAAAACCGTAAGAATACTAGTCAATGTTACGTGAAGAGACAGAGATAGTCTATAAAACTGATAGAGGACAACGGTGTGTCCAACGCGCGCTTGAAAATCATAGTGTGAATGTAAAAGTGTGCATGGAGGCTTGCAACCTCATTTTGGAACAGGAAAATTAACTGACAACTGTCTGGGAAGCAGAGGCAAGAATTCCCCGCCACTTGAGCTTGGGAATTACCTGAGACAGAGTAATTGTCAGCCTGTCAGGGACTGGAGGTCAGTTTAGCCACCCTAGGTGAACCACTGACCCAATGTGAAATATCACCACGTACTGGGCCATGGGAGCACGCCGACCAAAATGTTTGCTGAACGGATTTATAATTTTTTTTCTTTTTTTTTATCAATGACGCTAGTTTTGCATCGTGAAATACTGGTATTGAGTTGGTTATCTCTAAGACATAATATACAACAATATAAAGAAACCGTAATGTCATTTTTGTTTGATTGATGGCCAGTCTTATCTGCAACAGCCAATCACGGCCTCACTGAACGTAATTTTCGGTATGTAGTAAAGTTTGCATGAGAGAGTCCTGCACGTTTTTCAAAGTGTGGCATTGTGTAACGTGGCAAGACATGTAAAAAACAAAACAAAAAAAAAACACAACCAATATCTCCAAAAGTGGATACGAGCATGCTAACAGACGGTTACCTCCATCCACATTGTGTCTGATATTTCTGAAAAAGTTGAGAAGATTGCTACTGAACAGCCACGTGCCAACAGTCAGAGATACTGAAGCAAGACTTTGTTCACCTTCTACAAATGCAATCTCTAAATAAAGTGGTATTTCTGAACGGGCGTTCTCAGTGGGAATTCATCTTAAAAAGCACTGGATCTAAGTACTGACTGCCAACATTTTCCAAAGTGTGCATCACTGGGCCCCAACTTCCAAAAGCAAAGGGTGAATTTAGCCACAAAAATATACATCTGGCTCAACTCCAAAAGCCCAAAAAGCACACAAAGAAAACCCAATCTCTCACACTCACCGAGAACAGATTGATTTTTCTTCATCTGCCAAAAGAACTGGGCCCCATCCAATGCTGAATATAACCCACATTTTGGAATCTTCTTCATCCTACCAAACACCACCACCGGGCTTACTCCTGGGACTGTACATTGCCACCAAACTATGTCATAAACTTGACCTTACAAAACCGTTGTCTATGTACGACTCCCTGCCGGATTTCACTGACAAAATAAGCAGTCTTGTCACTATTGGAATTCAACTCACACCACTTCCATTACCCATGTTTTCACCCCTAAATCCTACAAAGCGTTTGACCATGCTTCACCCCAAGACTCACCAAACCGCTAACCACCAATTGTCTTACTCCACCAAGACTCAGAACGCTGCCGGTCGGTTTCTGACTAGAACAAAGAAATCAGAACATATTTCTCTAGTCCTGAAGGCTTTAAACTTGCTTGGAAGGAGCTGCAGTATAAATTTTTTAAATTCTACCTCTGGTTTAAAAATCACTAAATGGTTTGGATCCTGAATACAATTAAAGAAATCCTGACTGCAAATAAATGTGTAGGGCTCTGAGAGCTGCAGACTTGGCTCAATTCGTGGAGCCCAGCTGTCAAAGTAAACATTGTGAAGCTGCATAGCTGCTGATAGACCATGGCACGTTGCTGCCGCTTGTGATGGTGGATGTCTCCTCCGTCCCGTGGGTCATTCTCCAACACCGGGGAAACTGCAAGGGCATGCCTTGGTGCACCACCCGCTTCCCCCAGGCCTGCCTACGCTCCAGCCAGTGCGAGACGTCCTGCCACGGAGAATATTGCAAATATCCTCCCCTGACTCTGTGTGGAAGTACTTACCGTGTTTTTACGGCCAAAAGACGCGCTGTACCAAAGGGCGCAGCACCAGTTGAGGGTGCTATTTCTGTCTTTAATACTTAGATTGGGCGCGCCGCACTACGAGGCTCACGCTAGCTCGCTGTCTGCCACAGACCAGTTCATAGTCTAACTTATATTTCGTGGACTGCCTGCATGAATATACTCCTGTGCATGTACAATAACAAATGTTCATTCCATTCCATTGACGGGATCACAGTGATTCTAAATTGTTTTCGTACAGCATTTTCGTGAAGTAGAGCCTGCAGTGAAAATGTTCTAGGATGATCAGTTACTGTCCAACGGATTTCCAGACCACATTATCCAAGCAATTCCATCAAAGCCCCCAATTTTTTGTGGAAAAAATTTTACAAAGTATACCTGAAATTGTCATTTAGTTTTTGCCTTCCGTGATTTATGTCCTTATTTCATTTGTGTTTTCTTTGTTAATTGATTATCCCGTTCGTGCTCTTTAGTGAATTGATTTTCCTTGTCCTTCAGCGGCAAGTGATTTTCATATAGTTTTTTGTTCCTTGCCATTTGCAAGCGTTTTTCGTTGCCGTCGTTATTTTCCTGGTGTGTTTTCCAGCGTCCTTTGTTGCACTTTGTTGGTCTCGCATATGAATTATATTTTTGTAAAATATATATCTTTGTTAAATTCATTATCTGTGTCTGCGCTTTTAGAGTCTTGACCCTTTGTCCAGAGATTCTGGAAAAGCTAAACAGAAATAATCTTAAACCAAACTCTTTGAAGACACAGTAACTTTGTTGGTCTCTGGCCCAGCGGAGCTCTGAAACCTACATGCAAATCATCAGCTATATGGGAGTAGCTTCCGTATAAAAAAAGAAAAATGATAATCCAATTGTAGGTTTACCAGGGTTTACTATTCAGGGCCAAGGAACACAAACAAAATATGTTTAACTATCATGATCACGTGGTTGCAGACTCGGACTTGTCATTAGATACTGATTAGATCGATCGGAAATATTACATCCATCAATCCATTATCTGTACCGCTTGTCCTCGCGAGGGTCACGGGGGGCGCTATAAATGCTATAAAATGTACTACAAGGTATTGCTAACGTTACGTCGGATGTGTTTATGACATCATCAGTTGAACAAGCAGCTTGAAAGGAAGAAGGCGCACGAACATGTCAGCAGTCTGGGAACACTTTTCGGCAACAACGCTGGTGCAATCTGCTCCATTTGTAAACTTGGCGTTTCAAGGCCTGGGAGGGTGAGGTCTGCAATCAACACAACCAAACTCATCCGCCATTTGACTCCTGCAGCACATGCCGTGATTCCAAGGGCTCAGCCGGCAAAAAAAACAGCCGCCAGTATAGGAGGCTTACAAGTAGAAAGAAAAGATGCCCTAAGAAAGTGAAAAAGCCAAGTCCCCCACCCTGACTTGCCTAGAAATACTTAACCCAGAAATTGGCAAACAAGATGGAGGAGAAAATGGCTGTCAAAGCAGAAGAAGCGGAGGAAGCAGGGTAAGCAGCGGAGCTAGTGAGCAAGTCCCCATGCCTTGAAGCTCACAGCAGCCTGGATAGGGCCTTTGAGGAGATCTTACAAGAGAGTGAGTCACAGACCCTGTCGGTGAGTACCTCATTAGCAGAAGTGCAAGTGCAGACCTACCTCTCAGAGCTCACCATCGCTAAGTGAAGTGATCCACTTCAGTATTGGAAAGAACACACTAACCCATTCCACTCACTGGCTGCCGTTGCAACCAAATATTTCTCTGCCCCTCTGCAGCAAGAGACTTTAGTTCTGCGGCAAATGCCCTTAACGAGTAGTGTAATAACCTCACATCTTAGTTTGTTTGGATGATGGTTTTCCTGAAGAGAAACATACATTTTCATTTTCATTTTGCGAATTTAGGAAAATATAAGTGTGTGGTTCCAAAAAGTACACATATGGAATTTAGTTGATTCATAAGCACATTGATGATAAAGCCTTATTTCAAAGAGTCCAGTGGCACTTTTTGCTTAGATTTTACGTCTTAAGTCAAGCGGCTCTTCATACTGTCTACTAAACTGCTAATTGGACTATTCAGTCTTATATTGCACTATGCTCAAATTTAAGTCTTTATTTGCCTTACTTTATATTGTACAGTATGTACAGTACAGTACAGTGGCACTTTTTGTTTTTCATTTCATATTGTTGGTGAAGCTGCTGCTTATAGTGTTTACTACTGGACTTTTAGTCTAATGTTGCACGAAGCTCAAATGTAACAATTTAGTGGCTTCATATACCAGGCCAGTTTCAGTTGTTTTTTATTTTTTTTATTCCCCTTCCTATTTTATGTTAAGCTGCAGTTCATAGTGTTGGAGTTTTTAATCTTTAATGTTGATCACAGGCAAAATAGCGCAAAGATGTTTAAAGAAGTCATAAAATGCCAATAAAAAAGAGACAATATCTTTTTTCTTCGCGTTTCTTTTAATACGTATACTTTTTAAGAAATATGGGATGGGGACTGGAATCTGTATCGGATCGGGGTATCGACCGATGACAGATCTCAGGTGGAGGTGTGGCAGGGTCTACGGAGCATCACCAACTTCCGAGGCAGCAGCACGACATCTGTAGATCCGAGTGCATCGCTGGCAGAGGAGCTTAACTGCTTCTTCGCTCGCTTTGACTCGCCCCAACCGTCATACCCCCGCACTTCATGCCTCAACTCTCCCACACTCACCGTAGAGGAACACGATGTGAGGCGCGCGCTCCTGGCTATTAACCCCAGGAAAGCTACTGGACCCGACGGAATACCAGGCAAGGTCCTCAGAGCATGTGCCCACCAACTGTCACATGTTTTCTGCAGGATCTTCAACCGCTCCCTGACTCAAGCAGTCATCCCCTCCTGCTTGTAAACTTCCACCATTATTCCTGTCCCCAAAAAGTCACCCGCAGTCCTCCTGAATGACTACCGTCCTGTTGCTCTCACGCCAGTCATTATGAAGTGCTTCGAGAGACTGGTTCTCCAGCACATTAAGGACTGCCTTCCTCCCACTCTGGACCCCTACCAGTTTGCATACCGGACACCATCGACACTGCTCTGCATGTTGTGCTGGGCCACCTGTAACAACAGCAAAGCTATGCCAGGATGCTCTTTGTGGACTACAGCTCGGCATTCAACACAATCATCCCGGACATCCTCGTCGCCAAACTGGACATTCTCGGCCTCCCTGCCCTCACACGCATCTGGATTAAGGACTTTCTGACCAACAGACCCCAGACTGTGTTGCTCGGCCCCTACATGTCCTCCACCCGCATGCTGAGCACCGGTTCCCCCCAAGGATGCGTGCTGAGCCCTCTCCTATAAGCCCTCTACACCTACGACTGCAGCCCGGCCCATGGTAACAACACCATCGTCAAGTTTGCTGACGATACGACAGTGGTCGGTCTGATCTCGGAAGGTGACGAGACAGCCTACAGAGAGGAGGTCCAGAGACTGACGGCTTGGTGCGAGGACAACAGACTGCAACTCAACATTGCAAAAACAAAGGAGATCGTCATCGACTTCAGGAGGAACACGACGGTGCCGCCCCCCCTCTGCATCGAAGGTCCACACGTTCAAGTTCCTGGGAGTACAGATCTCCGATGACCTTTCTTGGACACACAACACCACAGCAGTGGTAAAGAAGGTCCACCAGCGTTTGCACTTCCTGAGAGTCCTCAGGAAATTCAAGCTGGACAGGAAGCCAGGATGGCCGAGTGGTCTAAGGCGCCGCGTTCAGGACCCAGTCTCCCCAGGAGGCCTGGGTTCGAATCTCGAATTTCCCCATTGTGGGACTAATAAAGGGAATATTAAGCTGCTGCTGGCCTTCTACCACTCGTCCATCGAGAGCCTGCTGACGTACTGTCTCCACCTGGTACAGCGGCTGCACTGAGACGGACAGAGTGAGGCTCCAGAGGACGGTCAAACCAGCGCAAAGGATTATTGGCTGCCCTCTCCCCTCACTGTCGGACATCTACACCGCCCGGTGCCTCAGCAAGGCTCTCAATATCGTCAAAGACAATACCCACCCAAACTCACACCTGTTCGACCTGATGCCCTCTGGCAGGCGCTACAGGTGCATCAAATCAAGGACTAATAGACTGAGAAACAGTTTCTTTTCAATAATAACACACACACGACCAACCTTACCTTGCAGAACAGCGACGTGATGTGTTTTTATATATCCTATTTCGAGTTATTTTCCCTCTCACTATTTATTCTCTCTCTAATTTATATATTTAATTGAATTATTGTTGTATTGCACGGGAGAGGGGAGCTCTCTAATCTCGTTGCACACTTGAGTACAATGACAATAAAGGGATTTCTGATTCTGATTCAAAGTCAAAAGAAAAGAAAAATGTGATTGGGACAACCTTAACATGGATTGCCAGCCTTTTAGAAATTGACAGCTACTTTGGTACTGATTAACGCATTAACGCACCTCTTTGATACACTTTTCTAAAATAAAATGTTCTGTAATAAAGTTATTAAGCTGCAACATTCCCAGAAAATCACAAACATTTCCTTTGTACCGAAATGGTGAACTATTTCACAAACGTTTACATTACAACATAACATTACAACACAGTGAACATACGTAGATAAATGACCATAATTTAGAGCAGGTGTGGGCAGCCTGTGGTCCACGTGCGGCCTGTTAAACGTTTTAATCCGACTCGCCAAACTTGAAAAAAATTAAATGAATAAACCTTGTTTATGTTTTTTTCTCAATACTCTGGTGGGTCAAACACAGATATTTTGTTGTAATGCTTTTGTCTATTTTAATTTAAAATTAAATGTATTTTTTTTCCAATGAGAAACACTCCATCCATTTGCTCCGGTCTGGCCATTCTGTCAAATTTTAGAACCCATTGTGGCCCACCAATCAAAAAGTCTGCCCACCCCTGATTTAGAGCGATGGTCTTCGTGCAATACAACATTTTGTCGACACTTGTACTTATGATACAATGTTATTGGTGAAAGAGTCAAGATAATTTTCCAATGAAAAATTAATATTCACTGCTTACCGTTACATTTGTGATTTATTTCCAGCCATGTTTGAGATGATAAAGATCATGCAGGAGAACAGGGAAGTCACATGCTGTTTGGGAAGCGCTGCCAATTTCCGCAATAGCCGTCTTTTTCTGCAGAGTGACCTCAGGTATGTGAACACACACATGGGTCGATGCTTGGCTTCACAAAAATGCCGCAAGTAATAATTGTATTTTGAAGTGTATGTGGATAGATATATTTTGTTGTCCTTCCAGTTCTTCACATCCATACATACATACATACATACATACATACATGAAACGGGGATGGGCAACTGTGGCCAGCTGTTCATATTCAAGATAAGTTTTCTATGAAAAAAAAAGAGGAATGGCAACAAAAAAATGACCCAAAAAATTAAAACATTAAATCATAATGAAATTAAAAGAAAAAAAAATCTGCGGGTACCGAACTGCAAATATTCAGGTAATTTTAGTGAATATATGATGTGGTGTCCATAAAATAATATGAGTAATGGGGTAGCCATGTTAGTCTGATAAGTAGATGAATATGGTAGAGTTGGTACCATTGAGACTAAGACAGCCTCTGACAGATCTCCGTGTCGCTATCCTACGAAAAATTTCAACCCCCACCCATCCATGCAGCAAAATTACAATACAATACAAGACAACTTTATTTATATAGCGCATTTCACGACATACATATACTCCTTTTATACTCTGTTGTAACTGTATCCCCCAGTACTTCCCTTTTGTCATATCAAACCATTGTGATACGTAGTTCATTTTCACTATCTATCATTTGGTCGACAGATTGACTAAATTTTTTGTTTTATACACCTTGATGGGCATGTTACCACCCATCACACCATTTTGCTTAGTTTTCTGACTTCTGATTAGTTCGATAGTTCTGAATCAGTTCCAAAAGTGACTAAACAAGAATGAGGCATCAAAAATGAATCAATAAAGCGTGGTAGTAGTATGCTCTCGTGAACGAGAGGTAAAAAAAAAACTTTGTGGCTCTACTCCAAGTCGCCTGACCTGACACCCGTGGTCCTTACGCCTAATATAGTCTCAAACAGGTGCATAAATAATTAACACTAGAACGCCTAAAGGGCAGCCATTTGGATTTTCTTCATTTACAGACTGAAGGGCAGCCAAATGGCTGGATACATTTTGGACTAATATCCTGACCCTGGTGTGAACAGCCCAGCAATTTGCATTTTCAAATTTTCTTGACCAAAGGGCAAGCCAAGTTGTCGGAACAGTTTGTTCACCATTGTTCTGCAAATGTGGCAACCACTCTCTACTCTGTACTCAGCTACAACTGTGGGAAGATAATTGATGTTGCTTGAATTAATGTAATATCAAAAGACACCTTTTGATTGAAGCCTGAGGGCAGCCATCTTACGTTGTCTTTATTACCGACAACATCTGTTATTCTTTTCACAGTGCGTTTTAAGATGGGATCCCTGTATGGCCATGAAAACCTCTCAAAGAACAATTTCACTGTTTACAACAACCATTCAGAGTACGTTATCTCAGTTGCATGATTTGTGATTGACACATTAGCATAAATAGCTGCAAATTAACCTCTTAAGTGAAAATTTTAAATTCCATTCTTGTCAATGAAATGCAGATGTAGCACTTCTCCTAGAATTATTCGTGTAATCGTATGCCATACAGGGTGGCATTTTTGCTCCAGAGAAAGTTAATAACATGAAAACACCAGAGGAACCAATGTATTCAAGTTAGGCGGGCATAGCAAGTGGCAATTTAAGTAAGTGGCATTGTTTGTCCATCCATATACGAGTCAGAGACTACTCCACACTTTTACAAACTCCATCTATCTTTATATCTATTTTTTAACAATTTATTTTTTTACCAATATTTTTGTCATCAAAACAGGTCAAACTCACGGTGGCTGAGAAAGGTCACAACAATTGCAAAAGCCAAAACACAACGACATTGAATTGCATGTTATTTCAAAACCACAACGGAAATTCAAAAGCTACAACACATTTGAACAGTTGCACTATTCCAAAAGCTACAACACAACGCAAGTGCCGAGGCAATGGAAGTGACCGAAACTACTGCGGGAAGTTTCGCAACTCTTGCGGGATGGGAAAAGACGCAAAATTGGAAGAGTCATGTTAAACTTTAACAATTGTAATGTAAGCCTTACGTCCACACGATATTATTATCCACGGAATATTAAGAATACTGCAACGAATTGGATGGGAGGGTTGTGCGAGAATGAAAGAAGCGGACGGAGAAGAGAGGGAGGGAGAGCCGTGCGTAATGATGACGATACAGGTTGCTCTGTGTTGCCGTCGGCGCCAGATCACAGCAGCCGTGTTGTAACTATAACACAGGACAGGCATCACCAAATGGCGGTCCGCATCCGGACCGCGCGATGGTTCGGACCGGATCCATGACCAATCTATGATGAATTTTTTTCAGGGCGCATTCGCAAAGGTTGGCGTTGCAATTCTAGTTAATACAGAAAAAGCGTCATTGATTTGAGCCAATCAGATCTTTTGTTTACGATCCACTGCCAATTGCGCAGCAGACCGGAAGAGAATACTGCTGACAGTATGCCTTGCTAAAAAGTTAGCAAGGTCGATGCGTGTTGTTTTAAATGAATGGATGGAGAAATTTAGTTTCGTTCTGGCTGCAGCCGATTCAAAACCAGTGTGCATCATATGCTCCGAAACCGTCGCAACATTGCGAAGCGCCACTACGAAACAAAGCACCGCCCATTTTTGCAAAGTTATCCGCTGAAGTTTGAGGTGAGCGCACGCAAAAACATCGAACTTCAAGTGCAGTATAACATATTTTTACATTTTCGTTTACAGCCCAGCGGCATGCAAACGAATGTTCACTAAAAGTAGTTTTGGGGAAACATAAAAAACATTCAGTGATGGGGAAGTTGTGAAGGAGTTCTTAAATGCGGTTGCACAAACATTATTTAAAGGAAAACACAAAGACCAGATGTGTGAAATAATCTACCAAATCCCAATGGCCCTGACTCCGTTCCAACCCAGATTTAAGTCACTGGGCAGGGCAGTCACAAACTCATTTTTCTCATTAAGAGAAGTTAAAAAAATATTCAAAAGAAAAGGTGGTGTCAAAGCTCATTTTGAATTAATTTTTCATGAAGACAGCCATTTTTATTGTGTCCTGAACATGTTGACCTGTTTTACTTGAATAATTAGGCTTTCCGTTTTTTTTAGGCTGATAACTCTTTGATTTAAGAAAAAAAGGTAAAAGATGTAAACTCAATGCTTAGCACTTGATATATTCCTGCAGGAGACATTTTACTGTTTTTTTTCTGGAAGTGGCAAACTTAAGTTCCTGGAGCCACATTTTCTTGAATGTGAAATAAACGCCTTATATTTGTTTGCCTGGCAAAGGTGTTTAATGGGAACATTGCTAAATATTTAGTATATAAGTGCGCTATGTTGAAAATGAGTAAATATTGACACTATATAAAAATGTGAACATAGGCTAGACATTAAGGGAAGTTGGACTTTGGTTCGGACCTTTTAATTGGAAGAAATTTTAGTCTTGGACCTCTGTGACTTTTAATTGAATACCTCTGACATAGGAGATGACTAAATGAACGTCTGATGCCATGTCTTTTGAAGACACTACAATACTTCATAAAGCACAATAAATAAATGACAGTTTTACTTGAGTTTATTTTCCCAAACTCCGCTTATCAAAACCGCAATATAGCGCCTCAGCCTTGTTTTATCTGAACATGAACTTAACATGAGCAACATCTATTATTATTATTACGTGGCTGGCAAGTAACAGCTGTCCTCTCGTACACAAACATTTAAAACTAAAATTAAAACTAAAAATACTATCAGATAAAAATTTAAACTTCCTCAGAATAAATAGGATTGCTCATCCTATCACAAAGTTTTACAATTGCCCTCCAGTACAGTAGGCATTCTCTGGTATAAAGTTTTGTGGGTATCCCTTCACATTTTCTGCTGGTTCTAACCTGCAGCGTATTAAGAAAAAAGACAGGTGAGGCCTGTTGAGTGTTTAGACATTATTCTGTGAGAAATAATCACTTGCTGATGCTTATACATCACTCAATGTGGAGTTGGAGACTTGCCCAGCAAAGAGTCTTCTGTTGGTCAATGTATCTTTCCGTGGAAAAAAACCTCATGAATTTCCATTCAGTTGTAAAGATGTAGGGGGCTAGAGCTGGGGACAGTGTGTCTGAGCAGTGAGCGCCGCTAATCTGGCAGATACTGGCAGCATTTACAAAGGAAAGGTGGCTAATTGTAGGCTGTTGATTTGTTAATTCAAAACCCCTCAGCCATTCGGCTCCCATTCAGTCATGAAAGGGGGAGTAAGAAAATCACAAGCGTTCTAGTGTTGAAACCCAGAATGTGGAGATATTTCACCGCCAAGAACACACGTCGTTATATTGATGTATTACAAGCTCTAGTCAACAGTTACAATAAACGTTTCCATACAAGTATAAAAATGAAACCCAATTATGTCACCCCAGAGAATACCTTATTGGTCTTTCAAAACTTGTACAGCAACCTAACCCATGGGGGTAATGATGGACTAAAAATTTAATTTAAATCAGGAGATCTTGTTAGAATATCAAAAGTGAGAGGTCTCTTTGACAAGAAATATGAAGAGTTTTACAGAATACAAATACAAATATTTATGAAATATTTATGAAAGCGGAGTGTGTACCGCGTTTGCCACCTGTTTACAGGCTTAAAGATTATGATGGAGAAATCGTACGAGGGACTTTCTATGCACCTGAACTCCAGAAGGTCAAGATATCTAAGGATCAAATCTCTCAGGTTGAGAAGATTATCAAAAGACGTACCGTCGGAGGACAGACAATTCCTCATGCGTTGGAAGGGATGGCCTGTGAAATACAATAGTTGGGTACCTGCTACGGAAGTCGTTGCGCTATAAATAAAAGAGCTTTAGTCGAACTGTTGTCATTAGACATCATGGATCTGAATCACGATGGCGGATTTTACAAAACCTTGCCCGCCAATTCAAGTTCGGAAGTGTTTATAGACAATTCAATTCGCGCAATACAGAGTGAGTCTGGCTCATCATATTGATCTTGAAGGAAGTTGGTAAATGGGCCGGAGTGAAATATCATAGCCTCATGCATGGTTCAAAAGACCGAGCATCTTTTGACTATGTAGACACATGCCAAAACCAGGTACTTCAATACCTCGAGTCTTTAACAATAGCAAATTCGCAATCAATACTTAAACCATATCAATGGATTACTATGATAATATGGTAAGAAATGGACATGATGTGGATGCACTTCTCAAGAAAATCCATTCAAAAAACAGACTCATATACACGGCGTTAAAGGGGAAATCTTTCTGGTCAGTGATTGGTCGTTTCAGGGTATGATTCCATGCACCCTTAGCCTACATTTTTGGGGTGATTCCTGATGAATGGATTAGCTATGGACCCCACTGGTCAGCGACCCCCCCCACCCTGCAGATATAAAAGCGGGCATGTATCATCTGCATGTTTATACAGACGTGGTGTATCATCAGGCAGTGGGTGATGCTTTTGCTCCGCTCTTGAGAACTATACCTATCGAAGGTACCCATGGAAACATTGTGCTTAGATCCTTCAACCATCATCATTACAACCAGTCAGTAGAAGTCATCTTGAAGATAAAAGAATCTAAATTAAGATGGATCCGAATCAACCCACGGTATTTACGCACGGAAAAGTTATTGTCAGTCTACATTTCAGATCCTGATAGAAAAAATTGTGATATTGGAGATGCACCCTGATCTTTACCGTTTTGTCGATTATTACGAAAATTTAGCGGGTGGAACGGTATCAGGTTTTCATGGATTACCGGTCCAATATGGGCGTGGATTGGGATCAATCTTTGCCAAGTTATTCCGTTTTGTGACACCACTAATCAGAAAAGGGTTTAGCGTCGCCAGACTCACCTGCAGACTGCTGCTAAAAATATTGCAACAGATGTAGTCGGTCGTGTGTTGGAAAGAATACATCGTAAAGGATGAGCCTCAAGAAGGTTCCGGGCTAATGGTTCTGGCACAAAGACAGGCTAAATGACCCGTGGGACAGCGTCTGAGGGACCATAAAAAACGCTAACGCGTCTAAGAAGAAATCAGTCTCGAAAAGGAAACAACGAAGAAACATCGGGGACGTACTGAATTGAGACTGGGGGGTGGGTCGGGGGTTCGGGTGTCAGAATGACGTCAGTCATAACATGCCCTGACCTGTGTCGAGGGGGACAGGTTTAGGCTTGCTCCTTTTCGGGGGGGGGGGGGGGGGGGTATGTCGCCCGGTGCCAGCCTGGATGCCCAAATTTAGGCAGAGGGTGCATTCGGAAGGGCGACGACAACCCAGACATGACCGGGCATGTTTGGAAGGGAACAGGTTTAGGCGTTTTTAGGCGTTTCAACGCCGACTCTCGTGAAAGGCGGATCGTCAGGTAACACCCTGGAGTTTGGGAGATCTGTCATAAGTTGCTTGCCAGTAGTTCCATGTAATCTTTTACAGGTGACACATTTGGAGAGAAAGCTTCTGATGACTCCAGCAGCTCCTGGTATCCAAATTTTTGATGCAGATTAGCCATCATGTGGTTCCTTCCAGCGTGAGCTGTAATCTCATGAATGTATCTCAGCACAAGCTGTGTGATATGTGAATCCTTGGGCAAGATGGCTTGCTGTTTTGCTGTTTTAGGCATGGCTGCATGACTCAACCGTTCGCCAACCCTCATGACACCATCTTTGAGTACTATATTCAACTTGTAAAGTGGGCCACTTTTCTTCACCCTTTTTTGTTTTTCTAATATGGCTAAATCTTCTTTGAAACTTTGCCTTTGACAGTATTTAACAATTTATCTTTCTGCTTTATCCAAGTCGTCACAAGTCAAACACGTTCCTTTGACAGTTTTTTTTAATAAATTCATCTTGCCTTCCTCTCCTAATGTGATTAACTCCTTTCTTTTTTCCTTTAACTCTTTCAGCAAGTCTTTCAGCTTTAGAAACCAGGCTGCGGCCTGATTTAATGCTGTCCATGACGAATGATGGTTCATCCACTGGTCCAGAGAATCTTTGAGCTCCAGTGCCTGAATGTACTTGAGTCACTCTTTTGACCTCCAGGTCATTAACATCCTGGAGTCCAGGATCCAGGTTTTTCGGCCAGTGGTCTTGTGATCTGAGCAAGAAGCTTTGTCCCGAAAGCCAGCAGTCATTTTTCAAAAATTACTTTACTTTTTGTCCTCTTGCTACGTGATCAGCTGGATTTAGAGCGGTGTTGATATATCGCCACTGAAATGTCTGAGAATGCTCCAGAATCGCTACCACCCTATTTGCAACAAACGTCTTGAATCTGGTGGCTTATTGTTCAAATACTTTAGCACAGCTGTGCTGTCAGTCCAAAATACAAATTCCTGATGATTCAGATCAAGCTCTTTCCTCAGAAGCTCATCCATCTTTTTTGCAACTGTGGCTGCGGTCAATTCCATTCTAGGAATAGTTGGAGTCTTCAGGGGTGCAACATTCATCTTTGAAAAGACCAAGGTGGCTTGAGCTTCATCAGTCGAAAAGCGCTGTCCGCAAAGTGATGGAGCTGACCAGCACGCCAAACTGTTTCAACTTAACACATCTGTCAACTACAAATCCCTCCAACTGTGATAGACTTGAGATCCACTTTTGCCAATTTACAGCTACAGTGTCAGGCAGTTCTTCATCCCAGCCATATTTCCATCGACACGAGTACTGTAGGATCCTTTTAGCAGGCAATATTACTGGTGCAAGTAAGCCGTCCTCTTCTAGTGAGTGGTCGACCTTTTGTGGGTGGTTTTGAACTTGAACTGGATGGATTCAGCACACCACTGGACACCCAATGTCCTTTTCATTGGCGAGTAATCCTCATCCAAATCCAAATCTTGAAATCCTTGCGCTCTTTCCTTTTCCGGGATTGGATTAAGAAATATCCTGCTGTAGCTTGACCATTTTGTGACACGAAATCCTCCGTTTGCCAACATGTTCATCAACTCAGCACACAGCGTAAGAACTGTATCTTCATCAGTGCCTGATTTTAGCCAGTCGTCCACATAATTTTTTTTGGGACTGTTTTCAATGTCTCACGTCCAAACTCATGTTCAGTTGGTTGATCAATGACTCTGTAGCAAAGGTAGCTGAGCTTCCTGGATCCAAAGACTTGTAAGTCGTCACTGTCTCGATTCCTTTTTGTGCCTTGACACCTAACAGAATTATTGAAAGGAAGCAGTCTTCACTGCAGGTTTTTGTTGTTTGTACAAGGGCACTTAATAGGGACTACTGTTAAATAATTAAATGGAAAAATAAATACTAAATTGGATAAATAAAAACACATGATGTTGCAGTTCTACAAGGTAAGGATAGTTGTGTGTGAGAGTTAAGCATGGAGATGGCTCTCGGGGAGAGCCACAGTAAGTCAGCAGGCTCTCGATGGACGCGTGGTAGAAGGCCAGCAGCAGTTTCTTGTCCAGGTTGAATTTCCTGAGGACCCTCAATTAGTGCAGACGCTGGTTTATCACTGTTGTGGTGTTGTGTGTCCAGGAGAGGTCATCGGAGTCCCAGGAACTTGAATGTGTGGACCTTCTCCGCGCACACACCTTTACTGTAGAGGGAGGGTTGACACAGTCTTGTTCCTCCTGAAGTCGATGACGAGCTCCTTCATTTTTGCAGTGTTGAGCTGTAGTTTGTTGTCCTCGCACCAAGCCGTTAGTCTCTGGATCGCCTCCGTGTAAGCTCTCTTGTCTCCTTTTGAGATCAGACCAACCACTGTTGTATCGTCAGTAAATTTGATGATGGTGTTGTTTCCGTGGGCCGGGCTGCAGTCATACGTGTAGAGACCGTACAGGAGAGGGCTCAGCACCCATTCTTGAGGGGAACCGGTGCTCAGCGTTTGGGTGGAGGATGAGTAGGGGCCAAGCGTCACAGTCTGGAGCCTGTTGGTCAGAAAGTCATTAATCCAGGTGCGTGTAAGTGCAGGTAGGCCGAAAATGTCCAGTTTGGTGATGAGGATGTCTGGGATGATTGTATTAAATGCTGAGCTGTAGTCCACAAAGAGTTTCCTGGCATAGCTCCGCTGTTGTTCCAGGTGGCCCAGCACAACATGCAGAGCAGTGTCGATGGCATCCTCAGTGGATCTGTTAGTCCGGTATGCAAATTGGTGGGGGTCCATTGTGGGGGGGGAGGCAGTCTCTGATGTGCTGGAGAACCAGTCTCTCAAAGCACTTCATGATGACTGGTGTGAGAGTATGTCAGGTTTAAATGCATAGAATGCAAGCATAAATGTAAGTGTGTGTGTGTGTGTGGGGGGGGTGTGTGTGTGTGTGTGTGTGTGCAAACATTAATGATACAAGTAGTGTATAAAACATGATTAGAAATACACAAACTGATTACATAAAGTTACTTGAGGTCAATGTGATCCTCAGCCCATCTTACATTCCCCCCTGTTGTGGATTTCTCAACTTAAAATAAATCATGGCGTTACGGCTTTAAAACAGATCATCATAATGAAATCATACAACAGTGTGATCATCAGTGGAGAGGCGAAAACCCTCATTAGGGAAAAATTCCCCTCCTCCCTTCCGCGTGGAACGAGCACCTTATGGTCTGATGACCACATATAAATAAACATTTCAAAATACAGAGTGAAAAATAACAACACTGTCTCCACGCAGAGCTTGTCCCTGAGGTGACTCTGATGGAGATCCCTTGCCTCGTTGTAAGAGGAGACAGCCGTCCTTACCTCTCGGATCTTCATGTGTGGTGTGTGTGTGCACGTGTAGGGGCAAAAAGGTCCATGTGTTTTTAGGTTTCAGTGTCCAGTTCGAGTTCGTCATTCTCAACATCGATCAGGTTGTAATGTTACATTTGGGCAACAAACATACGATTAACCATCGTCTTTGTCATAAAAATAATGCAACACGACCTTTGCTGCCGTCGGGGTCACTGCCATCACCTCGCGAGGGCCATCTCAGCATTCACTGTCCCAACGAGATTGTTTCAACACCTTGAAGAAGAGTTGATCTCCCACACGGACGTGATATCTCTGTGGATCAGAACACGCTGGCCAGTAATTGTGTCTTTGCATCTTTTTCGGTCAAACATGTTTTTCATGTGGACTGGGACCGATGTGCCAGTCGCTGGTGGTTCTGATGAATCTGGGAGTCGATAGGGGATAGTGTCCTTCCTTCGGCTGGCACTATCCTCATTGCTGTGATTGAAACACAGTCGGGCCATTGTCATTTTGTTTCTCTCATTGTCTTAATAAGTCTGGCCTTAACAGTTCCGTTAGTGCGTTCCACAAGTCCTGCAGACTGTATGCACAATGACGCTTTGAGTCAATTTGCAGCAACTGTCCCACTTGTTACAACATTTTCACAAAATGCGTAATTTTCACTTTAAATCACTCTTGAAATTCCAAATGTTGGGATAATTCGATTACACAATACTTTTACAACTGTTTTAGCATCAGCATATGTTGTTGGAAACAACGTAACCCATTTTGAAAATATTAATTGCAACCATCTCAAACAAATAACATATTGGCTACAAAAAAAAATTTCCGTTAAAAAGTCTGTATGTGGGAATAATTTCATATCACACTACCCCCTCTTGACACTTGACTACGCTCATGTGTCACTCATGTTACTCCTTCAACCAATGAATTAGGCAGCCAGGATTTGCCATCTGCCAATTTGCTGATCCTGTCCTCAGCAATGTTTGCACCTTTGTTATCCCAATGTGTGCGTTCAATTAGTTGTGCATTTTTTCTGGCGTGAGATGAAATTGTCAAGTTGATTTGCTGCGTGTGTGTGTGTGTGTGTTCATTTTCCCTTATAGTAATGCAGTGTCGACTTTGAGGTCATGCCTTGGGCTCCAGCCTTCGTTGCATTGTCAGCAAGGCAGTTTCCAATTGTAATTGTCATTTTCTGTTAAGTGAATTTTGCATTTACAAATAACTATTTAGACGTGCTTTATGCACAACCTTTCTTTTCCTGTTGTGGTTTTAAAGTTCTTGTTTGCCCAATGTCCACAGAACACATGAACATTTATCTTGACTGTCAGTCCACATTGTAACCCTACAGCTTATACAGGATGGGAAACCTCAAACTGTGACTACGCTCTTCCTGTTTATTCTAACAATTTCTCTCTGACAAGTTATCTGTTGGTATCACACTGTTAATACTCCCATCGCATAAAAGTCAGTGTGATTTCAGCCTGTGACCTTGGTTCTCAAACACTTTTACTTCTTATTAGTCTGGAATGTGCACCTCATTTCTATTTCTTATCAGTCTGGAATGTGCACCTGGTGTATGTCTTACAAGTCTTAATTTCTCCAGTTGGGAGAAAAAAGTGTCCATAAGGTCAGGTCGCGGTCTGGTGGCAATCTGGACGGCTCCACAGTCATGTGACGCCTTCTAGATGGTGCGGGGGAAAAGAATGACGCTGGGCTGAGCGCACCGCACCTTATCAGTGTAATGTGTCCCTGTGACAATTAGGTCGCCATGCAATGTAAATGTGGTGGGAAAAAATGTCATTTTTTGATTCCTTAAAGCAGCGGTGAAGACATCTTGAACGCACTCTGACGTGGCTCTCGCCACGGGATCCAATTATTGTGACTAATGTGCAAGTGGCTTCACTTTGCCCTGCGTTTCTGCAGCAACCTAGGGCTCATGAAATAATTTTTTTGCAGTCACTGTTTGCTCAAATGGCTCATAGTAATTTGGTAGTGCGTTAAGATGCCTTGTCGGTACAATCTCCTCTTTGGTCTTGTAGTGTATTTTCACAAGGTCTAACATACACAACTTATTTTATGGCCATGACGATATTGTTGGACGATTTTAGGAATACCAAGTCTCCCCAACACATAAGTCACAGCCCTGAGAGGCATTCGGCCTCAACATTATTTACGAAGGGTCAGGGATTTAACAGGGGTCACTGAGACGTCCCAAGGAAGGTGTTTACAGAAAAGTGGTCTGGCGCCTAGGAGTTGCGCCTTGGAGGGGGCCGAAAAGTTCAGGCAAGGGCCAGCAGGACAAGAATGCACATGCAACAAGGGAGAACCGGACACTCATGTCCTTTGTTGGCCCTCCCCACGGGCAAAGGGAAGGCTCGAGAGGGAGAGACCCTCCTCCCCCTTCTCCTTGGGGAGACTTCCCTCGACAATAATTACACACTTCTATAAAAAACACCATTTACTTCTCTGTTATTGGTTTTAAGGCTCTGGCAATGTTTTTTCTTTTTGCTTATCACTGACAATGCGCCCTTTTAAAGTTTTGACGTTTGGTTGAATTCGCCCTTGCTTATTGACTCTGATATTAAGGTCCAATTGTGTCAGTGTATCACGGCCTAATAAGTAAAACGCACGTTGATGTAGAACTGCTTCTAAACTTACTTTTTATGTTTGTTTTTTTACGTCACGTGATCCTCCGTTGCTATCACGACTGGTCCTGAAAAACTGTTTATAACAAGACTTTCTGCTTCCTCCTTGTTTTTCTTTTCTTCTTCTGCTCAACACGTTCATACTTTTGTGCATAGAATTTTCTCCTCCATTTGACAAGTCGGCCAATTTAAATTGTTGTTTTATTTGAAAAGCCTGTAATTTTCTTTTTCTTTTTCACCTAATCACAAATTTCTTATCACAAAAGTGAACATGTTAATTTTATTTGCTATTTTTCTAATTTTGTGACTCATTTCACTTCAACCAGTTGTACTTCAAAGTGAACAATTACACATCAATGTTATTTGTAGTCTCTAATTTCTTCTCTGCTTTAATGAAAATTATAGCCCTTCTAGCCAAGATTTTCCCTGTGTCATTTCTATCTATGCATTACATTCCATTTCTGGTCTACCTTATTACAAACATAATCAACTGAAATATAAAATATTTATTTCTTCAATTCACCCTTAAAGCAGAATCTGATTCCTATCCTTATTTGTCGTCTGCCCCTTTGTCCTCTAAAGCTACCTCTGCCCCTTCCAACTTGATAAAAGACCTCCTGTCCTTTATCTTGATAAAAGGTGTCTATAGACCGCTGTTTCTTTTTATTTTCTATCTTCTCAGCATGGAGGGCGTAATTTACATACTCCTCCAGGGTACCTATTGGCAGGCAAATGTAATGTTTATTTACCCACTTATGAATTACCTCTCATGAGCCTGCATGTAAAACATTCCTCAACTGCTGTTGAAATGGCCCATTTACATTACCATTTTCCTGTGGCCCGCTGTGATTTTTAAACACAGCTGTCATTCTCACTTTGTATTGCTCAAAGGTCTCATCATCCTTTTGTTTTACTCTTCCCATTTCAGTGTAATTTACTCTGTGACTTTTCACATTCCTTTCCTTTGCTCATTTTGTTTTCATTCTTTTTTTTTTCTTGTATCCCTCTTCTCTTTTTGAGGCTATTCTCATCCAATATTCTGTTCCCTCAAAGCCATTTTTCTTAATCTTTTTGGGGTCTTTCTTTGTCTTTCCTTATCTTCACTCATCTTTCTAAATCAGCCTAGGCGTCTGGGTTCAATCTTTTCACAAAACGCACATCAGGCAAGTTTTCTATCTCTTTTCTTTGAACCTATCCCGTCGTAAAAGTTATTTTATTTTATTTTCAAATTGGAATAAATGTCTTTCCTCAAATCTTCCCCTTTATTGATTTCTTTTTGTAAATTTTGGAATTATTTTCCTCAATAAGATCTCATCACTCATGAGTAGCCTTTTGTTGGTTACTAATCATTGATTCCATTTTATCTCTACTTCATCAATCCTTTTAGCACAATTCCAACCACTTTTATCACTCTTCCTGACATTTAGACACACAGACAGACACACAAACGTATACACAGGCCCACAAAACGACACACACAATTCTCAACACTGAACAACTACAAACAAGAAGAACATGTTAGTAATAACAGCAGCACAATATATCCTTATCTTTGGCCAATAATAAATCTTTCAATTCAACTACTATCTCTCCTAAATTTATATATGCGCAGATTTCGCTATCTTTTTAGAGTTCTTCTTTGTCTTGTCTATGATTATTAATTCTGGCGGTACTGTATAGTACTTTTGTGAGTTTTTAACTAACCTCCGAATTTATATTAAATTGATTTAATTTTCCATTTAACCTAAATCTTTATTTTATTTTATTAAGATCCTGTTTTTCGATGAACTTCCAATCTCTACACTGCAAAGTATCCCTGCGTTTTAACTTACGACCTAATATCCCCATTTTAGAAAATTTGGTCCAGTTTGTAAAAAAAAAAAACTGGTTTCTTATCAGTAAGACAGCTACTCAAATTTCCTGTTGTGGTAATTCTCACTTCAACCTTTTTAGGTGGAGGATTCTTGCCTCTGCATCCACACCAGTCTGCTGTTTATAACCCTACTGTATTACATGGGATAAAATACCAAATGGTAATCCCCAATCACACCATTCACTCACTTTGCATACGGTTTTCACAAACATTCTCACACAAAATGTACATTGCGCGTCCACTGATGTTGTGTTTTTTCGTTTTATCTTCAGCTTCCTTTTTTCCGACAATTCTTTTCTCACTGCTTTGAAACCTGATCCTTCAGGCGTGGCTTAAAGTCATATTCCTTCACCCACTTCTCCAGAAATTGGCAACAATCCGTTGTTGTCTGAAGTCCGTTACTTTTACTCACACTCAACCACTGACCCTTTTTTTTTTCTTTTCTTTTCTCTCTCTCTCTCTCTCTCTCTCTCACACACACACACACACACACAGCTGCGCAGCCCCTCATTCACACACACCCCTACACACACAGATCACTTCTCAGTCAGTTACCAAAGAAATCCAAAATAAAAACAATAAAAAACACAGAAAATAATGCCTTATTATTTTATTATTCCCTAAATTTAATGTGAAATTGTGAGTAGACTCAGAAACCCTGTTTCTCTTCTCTAGGCTGCCGACCAACCTAGAAGTCTCACTCCTCCATTGTCGACACCGAGGAACATTTAATTTGCTCAGAAACCCTGTTTCTCTTCTCTAGGCTGCCGATCAACCGAGAAGTCTCACTTCTCCATTGTCGACACCGAGGAACATTTCATTTGCTCAGAAACCCTGTTTTTCTTCTCTAGGCTGCCGACCAACCGAGAAGTCTCACTTCTCCATTGTGGACACAGAGGAACATTTAATTTGCTCAGAAACCCTGTTTCTCTTCTCTAGGCTACCGATCAACCGAGAAGTTATTTCCAAGATGGCGGCTCGCATAGAGGCAGCGGCTAACAGCTCTCCCTCCCAGTGCTCCTTATTACTTTTTATTAGTGTTTGCTTGCTCTTATTGGCACCAACTGAGGCACAACATCGATATACCCGCCAGGACATCGTGGACATTGGATATCGATGCGAATTAACCATCACAGAGGAATTTTGCTATGATCGCAAAATTCCGGACGAACTGGCGAGGCTGCCCGGCTCACCGTGGCTTGTCATCGGGACCGGGAGGCGGCGCAGGCGACGCAGAGAGAGGAAGCAGAAGCGGGGCTGCAGGTCCGGTGTCTTGCAACGGCTGCGGCGGCAGCCCCACAGGCAACCACTGCCGAGTCTGTACCTCACCAACGCCAGATCCGTGGTCCACAAAATCGACGATCTGGGATTACAAATCCTGGGGAACCGCTATGTGAGAGATAGCAGTGTGCTCGTCGTCACGGAATCCTGGCTGCACGCAGACGTTCCCGACGCTAGCATCCAGCTGGCCGGGGCGTTCGCTACATCGCGCGGATCGGACGAGGGACACCGGTAAGAGGAGGGGCGGGGGGCTCTGTGTTTACGTGCATGAGAACTGGTGCGGCGATAGCACGATCGTCGAGAAGCACTCTTCCCCCGACATCGAGTTCATGTCCGTTAAATGCCGGCCTTATTTTCTCCCGAGGGAGCTAACGGTCGTGATTGTCACAGCTGTTTACATCCCTCCCGACGCTAGCACTAGCACGGCGCTCTCACTACTCGCGTGCGTCATCAATAAACATCAGCGGGCCCACCCTGATGGCGTTCACGTAGTAGCGGGAGACTTTAATAAGGCCAATTTAAAGACTGTACTCCCAGAGTTTCACCAGCATGTCAAGTGCCCAACGAGGGGAGACAACACTCTCGACCATGTGTACTCGAACATCAAGCACGCATACAGGGCCCTCCCACTCGCCCCTCTCGGCCAGTCAGACCACCTGTCCTTGCAGCTCGCACCTGCGTACACCCCTCTCAGACGCAGATTCAGGCCCACCACAAAGACTGTGAAAACCTGGCGTGACGACGCCATGAGTGAATTACAGGATTGCTTTCAAGACAAAAACTGGGACCTCTTTGATCATCAGGACCTTGATGTCTACACACATTGTGTACTGGACTACATCAAGTTCTGCATGGATACTGTGTCCCTACACAGGACTATACGGACCTTCCCAAATGCGAAGCCCTGGATGTCCAGCAGGGTTCGCGCTCTCCTCAAGGCCTGGGACGCTGCCTTCAGGTCAGGCGACAAAGCCCAGTACAGGGTGGCCCGTGCTGACCTGAGCAAAGGCATCAAGCTAGCCAAGGCAATCTACAAGGGGAGGCTGGAGGCCCACCTTGCCAGTAACAGACCACGGGAGGTGTGGCAGGGTCTACGGAGCATCACCAACTTCCGTGGCGGCAGCACGACCTCTGTAGACCCGAGTGCATCGCTGGCAGAGGAGCGGAACTGCTTCTTCGCCCGCTTTGACTCGCCCCAACCGTCACACCCCCGCACTTCATGCTCCAACTCCCCCCCACTCATCGTAGAGGAACACGATGTGAGGCGCGCGCTCCTGGCGGTTAACCCTAGAAAAGCTACTGGACCCGACGGAATACCAGGCAAGGTCCTCAGAGCATGTGCCCACCAACTGGCACATGTTTTCTGCAGGATCTTCAACCGCTCCCTGGCTCAAGCAGTCATCCCCTCCTGCTTGAAAACTTCCACCATTATTCCTGTCCCCAAAAAGTCACCAGCCGTCCACCTGAATGACTACCGTCCTGTTGCTCTCACACCAGTCATCATGAAGTGCTTCGAGAGGCTGGTTCTCCAGCACATCAGGGACTGCCTTCCTCCCACTCTGGACCCCTACCAGTTTGCATACCGGGCTAACAGATCCACTGAGGACGCCATCGACACTGCTCTGCATGTTGTGCTGGGCCACCTGGAACGACAGCAGAGCTATGCAAGGATGCTCTTTGTGGACTACAGCTCGGCATTCAACACGATCATCCCAGACATCCTCGTCGCCAAACTGGACATTCTCGGCCTCCCTGCCCTCACACGCATCTGGATTAAGGACTTTCTGACCAACAGACCCCAGACTGTGTTGCTCGGCCCCTACACGTCCTCCACCCGCATGCTGAGCACCGGTTCCCCTCAAGGATGCGTGCTGAGCCCTCTCCTGTACGCCCTCTACACCTACGACTGCAGCCCGGCCCACGGCAACAACACCATCGTCAAGTTTGCTGACGACACGACAGTGGTCGGTCTGATCTCGGAAGGTGACGAGACAGCCTACAGAGAGGAGGTAAAGAGACTGACAGCTTGGTGCAAGGACAACAGACTGCACCTTAACACTGCAAAAACAAAGGAGATTGTCGTCGACTTCAGGAGGAACAAGACGGTGCCGCCCCCCCTCTGCATCGAAGGCGTGTGTGTGGAGAGGGTCCACACGTTCAAGTTCCTGGGAGTACAGATCTCCGACGACCTTTCTTGGACTCACAACACCACAGCAGTGGTAAAGAAGGTCCGCCAGCGTCTGCACTTTCTGAGAGTCCTCAGGAAATTCAACCTGGACAGGAAGCTGCTGCTAGCCTTCTACCACTCGTCCATCGAGAGCCTGCTGACGTACTGTGTCTCCACCTGGTACAGCGGCTGCACTGAGGCGGACAGAGTGAGGCTCCAGAGGACAGTCAAAACAGCACAAAGGATTATTGGCTGCCCTCTCCCCTCACTATCGGACATCTACACCGCCCGGTGCCTCAGAAGGGCTCTCAACATCGTCAAAGACAATACCCACCCAAACTCACACCTGTTCGACCTGATGCCCTCTGGCAGGCGCTACAGATGCATCAAATCGAGGACCAATAGACTGAGAAACAGTTTCTTTCCGAGAGCCATCTCCATTCTGAACTCTCACACACACACGAGAACACCCTTACCTTGCAGAACAGCATTGTGATGTGTTTTTATATACACTATTCAGTACTAAATTCCATTGCACTCTCTTATTTATTTATCTAATTTATATATTTGTCTGTATTATTGTTGTATTGCACTGGAGAGGGGAGCCCTCTAATCTCGTTGCACACTTGAGTACAATGACAATAAAGGGATTTCTAAATTTCTATTAGACAACAGAAGCAAAAATGTAAGTGTGTGCGTGCGTGTGCTAAAGCATAAATGTGTGTGTGTGTGTGGGGGGGGGGGGAGTGTGTATGTGTGTGTGTGTGCAAACATCAATGATACAAGTAGTGTATAAAAACATGATTAGAAATACACAAACTGATTACATAAAGTTACTTGAGGTCAATGTGATCCTCAGCCCATCTTACAGAGTAATAGGACGGTAGTCATTCAGGTGGAATATGAGTGACTTTTTGGAGACAGGAATAATGGTGAAAGTTTTCAAGCAGGAGGGGATGACTGCTTGAGCCAGGCAAAGGTTGAAAATGCATGTGATACAAGAATAATGGTGAAAGTTTTGGCGGTTGGGTGAGTCAAAGTGAGCAAAGAAGCAGTTAAGTTACTCCGCTAGCGTCGCACTGAGGTGTACTGGTGTTAAACTACCTCCTCGATAGTTGGTGATGCTCTGTAGACTGTGCCACAACTCCCGTGCTGTGTTGCTGGCAAGGTGGGACTCAACCTTCCTCTTGTGGTCCGTTTTGGCTTGCTTAATGCCTTTTTTCAGGTGAGCACGAGCCACACTGTGCAGAGCTCTGTCGCCTGACCTGAAGACAGTGTTACGGGCTTTGAGGAGTGAGTAAACCTGGCTGGACATCCAGGGTTTCGTGTTTGGGAAAGTCTCAATGGTCTTGTTCAGTGACACAGTTTCCATGCAGAACTTGATGTAGTCCAGTACATACTGTGTGTAAACATCAAGGTCCTGATGATCAAAGAGGTCCCAGTCTGTGTCTTGGAAGCAGTCCTGTAATTCACCCATGGCGGTCTCATGCCAGGTTATCACAGTCTTTGTGGTGGGCCTGAATCAGCGTCTGAGACGGGTGTACGCAAGTGTGAGCAGCAAAGACAGGTGGTTTGACTGGCCGCGGGGAATGGCTCTGTACCCGTGCTTGATGTTTGCATCAACATGCAATCAACATCGGGAGAAAATAAGGCAGACATTTAACAGACATGTACTCAATGTCGGGGGAGGAGTACTTCTCAATGATCATGCTGTTATTGGACCATCGGTCCTCATGCACGTAAATACAGATGTATGTATATACATATATATATATGTATGTATATACATATATATATATGTATGTATATACATATATATATATATGTATGTATATATATATGTATATATATATATATATGTATGTATATACATATGTATATATGTATGTATATATATATGTATATATAAATATATGTATGTGTATATGTATGTAAAATGCTGTAAAGAAAATAGCAAAACACTGTAAAAAAAAAAAAAAAATTCTGCAAAGCCGCGATAGGTGAAGCGCAATATAGCGAGGGATTACTGTATTCAGAGAATGTGTTTTGCAAGTATGGACGTATTTGTCCGTATTTAAAATGTCATTTTTGTCATACATCTGGTTAGGAAGTGGGTTTTTGTTGTGTTTTTTTGTGGCCCTTTCCAGCATTTAAGTTTCTCATCCCAGACATAAAAATACATTGCATGCAACTGAACAGCACATCTTAAGTCTGAAAATAGGTTAAAAACTATTGAACAATTATTGCGAGACATTTATATTGTGTAAAACATGTAGCACTTGCACTAATTATCCACATAATATAAAACCTGGATTATTGGCACATTGATCTTAACAATGCACCTTTCTGATATAGAGTATTCACAGTACTATCATAATAATGGTATAATATGTGCTCCTTCCTCTGATAGTATTGCTCTGGACCCACTTTACCCATCCCAGTGTTCATGGGAGACTTTCAGTCTCACCAAGGGTGCATTCAACAGAAGCACCGAAGGTCTATCTCCTCTGAGACTCTCAGGGCAACTCAATAGTCTTGGCTGCTCTGTGGCCTTTCATCAAGGAGAGAGCGTCAGCATGACGAAGCTCATAGAGCAGGTGCAGCGCACGCACGCACACACGCATGCACGCACGCACGCACGCACGCACACACATTAGCTCTCAGTTACTTTCAACAAGTGCTTTACATTGATTTGGACTGTTTTGGCTTGAGTTTGTTGCAGGCACGACATACAACATATGGCATTCGCAAGTGCTTCCTTTTTCTGCTGCAGTGTCAACTCAGTCTGGTAATCATACAGGTCAGAGAAGAGACTTGACATACTTTTCTTTTGCAAAACAGTCGATATGGGTTAACCATAAATTAGCTCTTTTCTCTGCAGTTTTTAGCCTGTATAGCTCAGCTCCCTCCTCCCATGAACACCATGGACATCCTCTGGCTCTCATGCTTCAGCTGCCCACTGCTCAGGTAGAATCCCTCATCAGACTTCAGATTACTATTTTGACATGTCTATTAAAAAAAAAAAAAAAATTATCACTTGATACTGTTTTGACAGCTTGTCACTTCTGGGAAAGCCTCGAGATAGTTCAGTAATGACCGTTGCCACAGGGAAGAACCTTGATGCCATTCCTAAGAAGGTAGGGGGACAAAGTGGGGAATGATGGGTAAATTCTCAGTGGTCATTTCTATCGATAACTTTTTGCGGTTTAACACGTAGTATAAAGTGAAATTTATTTTGTTTATTAAAGGATACCCATTTGTCTCTACCGATGCAAAGACTATTTTTCCTGGGGTCCACTCACAATTAATAAAAACCTGTAATGACAATTGTTACATTTACAATGCACAGATATTTAAGCATTAAGTCTAATTATGTTCAATTAAACAACTGTCAAACTACAAGCAGAATGGTGAAATACAAACTAGACGAGTTACTATTTGTATTTAGTTCATTTTGTCTTATTGTTATCAATATTTTGACTGATTCAGTTATAGCAGACTATCGTTTTAGGTTGTTTTATTAGCTGACATGTTTCGACGAGTCTTTCTCAGCTGATGTTCCATGAGGGCGTGACTTACCAGTCAAAAAACGACAGGCAAGTCACGCCCCCGCTGTCCGTTCACTCCTTCAAGATGCTGCTCCAGGTGGGAGAGAGGATGAAGGCTCCCTCGTCCCTGTTGATGGTCTTCGTGCCTCGTTTGCGGATCTCAATAGCCCCCCTGATCCAGCACTGGTGTTTGTTTTCTTCAGACAGAGTGCGAGAGAGAGACAGCAATAAGACATACAAGAGCAATAAAAGAACAAGCACAACAGGAACATCACAAATCAGCCATTACTGACCACTGCAAAAGAGAAAGCCACATCATGGACTGGACAAAGGCCAGGGTCATCCACACTGAAGAAAACACACATCAGCGCTGGATCAGGGAGGCTTTTGAGATCCGCAAGCGAGGCACGAAGACCATCAACAGGGACGATGGAGCCTTCATCCTCAGGGACAGTGGGGGGCGTGACTTGCTTGTCATTTTTTGGATCGGTAAGTCACGCCCTCATGGAACATCAGCTGATAAAGACGAGTCACAAGACACCATCATGTGACACTCTGAAGAAGGCAAAAGACTCACCGAAACATGTCAGCAAATAAAACAACCTAAAACGATATTGAGTTACTAATAGAGCCTCATTAATTTAGTAAAATTTAACCCCCCCCCATTTATCACAAATATATATTTTTTTGTTTTAGAGGTAAATAGGTAACATGCTGATTGATATAATTTGTGGAGGTAACATGTTCCAGTACACAATGGCTCAATAAATGTCAGTAGTTTTAAGTGCATGACTTCTTTGTTAAGGCAAATTGAGAGGCTGGTCATGTATTCAAGGGGTCATCCAACCAGGATTTTCCATTTTTCAATAACACAATTAATGTATTCTTTTATCAGGAAAATGATATTAACTTTCAATTTCTATTTAATCTATTTGTTTTGGAGAAATCAGTGAAGAAATAATGATTTGAAAACTGCCCCCTAAAAATAAGGGATATGTCTACGCCCCTTTCCTCCCGCCATGTCTAGGGAGGAGTCAAGTCAGGAACCGATCTCTATTCGTCCATTCAAATTCAGAGTAAATACGAATGTCAAAATGAAGGGGAACAAACGGCTCCAAAATGTATGCGGACATATCTACTTTAAATCCTGAAAACATCACGAAACGATTCGCCTTTCCATGGCTTACGTAAAAGAAAATGAGGAAATGAGTATTTCAGTTTCTGACTTATGTTTTCTTAGTCAACACTATATGCAAAGACAATGTTCTCTTAAGGTTAATTTTTCGTGGGTTGTAATGTATTTCAATTTGAATGAATGAATTTAATTCATTTGAACAGTCTGTTCACATATACACACCCAATGCATATACTAAGGTTTAGTACATATCAAATGCACATATAGAATGCTGTGGCTGACCAAAAGGCTTAGGGCTAGGACTGAACCATGTATCGTTTTGGGAACGAAATTGCAATCTCCGTCAATGCGATTTTGAGATTGGCAAAGCTGCGTTTATTTTAAAGAGCCTTTGTGCCCCTTGCTCATGAAGCAAGTCACACTAATCAGCGCTGTACTAAAAAAAAGCGTCGCCCCTCCCCGTAAGTAATTTATTTTGCCACTGCTTGAATGCTACGCGCCAAGCTATCTTACGCCGCAGCAGTAAGGACTTTATTTGTTCTCTCTGTAATTCCATGCACTGCCGCACCAACAACCAGCGTAATGGGGATCATCTCCTCCGTGGTGACATATAAACAACACCACTAACAAGTAGCGTTTTAACCGAGGAGGCGAATGAGGAATTGCTAAGGATGCTAATCGCTGAAGTGAAATACTGAGTCGGGAAAGACCCAAAATAAGTGCTTAGGTGTAGAGTCGACTTTTAACATAAGTCTGGCGAGAACTGCATTAGGGCCGAGAGCCAGCAGCTATGAACAGGACTGTTGTGGCAGACGCTCTCAGACTGGAACATGTAAACCAGGGGTCCTCACCCTGTTCCTCGAGGGCCGGTGTTCTGCAGATTTTCCATCTCTCCCTGCTGCAACACAGCTGATTCAAATGATCAGATAATCAGCAAGGTCTGCAGAAGCTTGATAACGATCGCTCAGGTGTGTTGCACCAGGGAGAGGTGGAAAACGGCCAGGACACCGGCCCTCGAGGAACAGGATTGAAGACCCTGATGTAAACGAATGACGTCGTCATGACGAAGACGTTCAATGTCAAGCAAATATCTCATTAATAATATTTACATTTTGCACCACTTGGTACTGACCTTTGAGATCTACAAATTTATAGATTTTAATCTATTTAGCTTTGCTCTGGGACAATGATTTTATTGACTTAATCTCACATTTATGTACAAAGAACATGTACATTAGTACAAAATGTGAAAAGAAATTGTGGGTTTAAAAAATGCCTTTTCATATACACAATTACACATAAACCTGTGCAAGAACAGCCCTCACAAAACTGCATTATTACAGGAATAGCTTTTATTGTTTTTAACTCATTCACTACCAGCCGAGTTAAAAAAAAAAGGATCTTTGACGTCTTTATCCGTCAATGGTAGTAAATGCGTTAAATGGATTTTTGACGTCTGTAGCCGTCAATGGTAATAAATGTGTTAATGGGATAATGGTATTTTGGTATCATGTTTGCTCAAAATTGTGATTGTTATTATATACATATTATATATATATATATATATATATATATATATATATATATATGTATATGTGCGTGCGTGCGTGCATATAAATATATATATATATATATATATATATATATATACACACATATATATATATATATATATATATATATATATATATATATATATATATATATATAAAACATGCATGGCAGGCCGATTGAACACTCTAAATTGCCCCTAGGTATGATTGTGAGCGCGGATGGTTGTTCGTCTCTGTGTGCACTGCAATTGGCTGGCAACCAGTTCAGGGTGTCCCCTACCTACTGCCCGAAGATAGCTGAGATAGGCTCCCCCCGCGACCCTCGTGAGGAGAAGCATGGCAGGCCGATTGAACACTCTAAATTGCCCCTAGGTATGAGTGTGAGCGCGGATGGTTGTTCGTCTCTGTGTGCCCTGCAATTGGCTGGCAACCAGTTCAGGGTGTCCCCTACCTAATAATAATAATAATAATAATTTGCCCTTTATTAGTCCCACAATGGGGAAATTCGAGATTCGAACCCAGGCCTCCTGGGGAGACTGGGTCCTGAACGCGGCGCCTTAGACCACTCGGCCATCCTACTGCCCGAAGATAGCTGAGATAGGCTCCCCCCGCGACCCTCGTGAGGAGAAGCGGTACAGAAGATGGATGGATGGATGGATATATGTATGTATATATATATATATATATATATATATATATATATATATATATATATATATATATATATATATATATATATATATATATATATATATATACAGAGAGAGAGAGAGAGAGAGAGAGAGAGAGAGAGAGAGAGAGCGCACATTTCACAACAGCTGGAGCTATAACAAAGCTCAAAAGGAAATTAAAACACAAACTATATAACTTTATTGATATAGGAGAGAGTGAGAGAGAGAGACGCACACTTGTTGTTTTCTGACACGTGATTATCGTTCCTATTTTGTCTTTGCGTTTTTGGTTTTGGTTTGCGTCATTTATATTGGTTGCTTGCAATCAGCGTTATTATTTGTACTTTGTCAGCCTTGCAGTTATTTCATTCACAAATTTCAACTGTGATTCAGAATCTTCTCTACCAGGAACTCGGTCAGTTCCTAGCCCGTGTACATATGCTGAAGGCATAAGTATGCATAAAGGTAGTGAAATTGTGTATATGAGTAGGTTTAAATGTTGACTTTTTTCCTTTTTTGTTTTCTTGTTGTGATAAACTCCATGAATTACCTGATATTGTATTAAAATGAAACTAGTCAAGATACACAAGAAATTTTTTTTTTTGCTTCTTCCTATCGCCCTATGTATATATTAACTGTGTTTAATGCTGACCATTTATTTTTTCTTTTATTTGAAATTTGTACCTCCTACCAAAATATTTTGTTTTATCTGTCTATATGTTCAATAAACAAACAAACAAAATATCCAGAATGTTCCTGAGAGTTGAATCTCTCAGACTGGACCTTCAAACTGTTTTAAATTGTGGAAATAATAGCAGTATCCCCTTTAAATATGTGTAGCATTGATTTGAGCAGGCAATTGGCTGTTGCAATTTCATTCCTTGGAACCAAAAAAAAAGTTGGTCTGACTTTTCATATTTTCTCCTTTTTCATTAGACTCAAAACTACTTCCTTGGCTGCTTTGTTTTGAAGTTTGGCTTGACAGTGTGTGTCTATTTGTTGGCCTTTGGATTCACACTGCAAGAGGTGTGTCTGAGAAGCACAAACTTAACCATGTTTGAAAACGCCACAGGAAAATGCCTGCATATACTCACTGCCAGGTAAGAATTGTCTCACGATCCGGTGGGTAACCATATTTATTAATTATAATTTATCACTGCTCTTGTTCTAAGAGTTGAGGGGCAATTCACATATTTACAAATCCAGTAGATTATGATTAGTCATTTAAAAGTGTAAAAATGCTTTAAATCTTTTGACTGTGGCTCCAGAAATAATATGCTAAGTCTATAAAACCTGAGCAGACAGTTTTAATTGAGATCGTGTTATCATTTTGGAAAAGTGTTTGGGAATGAAATGATTATCATTGTGTAAAACACATGCATTTTATAATGGTCTGCATTAATTGACACTGAGAGAAAATGTTGCACCTATTCCTATGACTAGCAAATTTATTAAATCTATTGGTTGCTTGGATTCCTTCAGCTCTTCAAACCATGCTCCACATTGGTTCAGTGATCTGTCAAATGGCCTGCTCCTGACACAAAAAGTCATGACTGGGTTTCTGGTCTTACATAAAGGTAGGGTCTGCACACTCTCAGAGTGGTAATGGCATTAACATCACAACACACTTACTTTGAGTTCCAAGTTATCAAATATGTGTGTTTGATGCACTAATATGTGATAAATCAATACATCCGTGTTTGGACATTTGAGTATTTACGCAACTAAAAAATTTAGAACATACGTACATACACAAAAATAATGATCAGCTTTTGAATAAACATTAAATATATGATTTACCCAGAATACACAACATATTGAAACAACAGTCATTCATAAAAATGAAAACTAGAGCTGCAAGAAGCTATAAAGGGCCCTCAAAGCCCTGGGAACATTGGGGTACTGGCATGTTGAGATATTTATAACAACTCAACCAGCAGTGGGTCAGAAACATTGCCATTATCAGTACATGATCACGCAACATCGGAGGAGGGATGTCACTAGTCACCACACTCCTTACAGTCACGCTTTGAAATCAAAACCAAAACTATAGCCCAACAGAGCAGCATACTAGAAAACAATGTAACATCCAAAACAAGGGACAAAGTAATGCAATTAACACAAAACATGTATTATTCATGCCAGTCCAGATTCTGGAGTGTGATGTTTCTTACTTGCCATAACATTAATAGTTAACTGCTTTGTAGTCTTGGACTTTCCCCCAAAGCCCCTAACATGCGCTGTCCCTCTGATGTACTAATTCCTGATCCTATCCATTTTGGTCACTCCCAAAGAGAACCTCAGCATCTAAATCTCTGCCACGTCCAGCTCTTCCTCCTGTCTTTTCTTCAGGGCCCTGTCGCCAGACCAGACAACATCGCTGGTCTCACCACAGTTCTATAAATCTTTACTTTCATTTTAGCTGAAACTCTTGTATCGCACATCACACCTGATACTTTTCTCCACTCGTTCCAGCCAGCATGGACACGCTTCTTCACTTCTTTTCGACATTTACCATTTTCCATCTGGACTGTAGACCCTAGCTACTTAAACTCCTCCACCTTCTTGGTCTCTTCTCCCTGTAAGATAACTCTTCCTTTTGGGTCCCTCTCATTTGCACATAGATACTTCGTCTTGCTCCGGCTAATCTTCATCCCCCTCCTTTCCAGGCCAAACCTCCATGCCTCCAGCGTCTCCTCCACCTGTTCCCTGCTCTCACTACATATCCCAAAGTCATCTGCAAACATCATGGTCCATGGAGATTCCTGTCTAACCTTATCTGTCATCCTGTCCATTACCAGAGCAAACAAGAAGGGACTCAAAGCTGATCCCTGATGTAGTCCCACCTCCACCTTGAACTCCCCCGTCACACCTTCAGCACACCTCACCACTGTCTTAGAGTCCTCATACATGTCCTGCAACACTTGAACATAGTTCTCTGCTACTCCAGACGTCCTCATACAGAACCACAGATCCTCTCTGGGCACTCTGTCATAAGCTTTCTCCAGATCTACTCTCTTTGTTCTCTCTCATTTTCCTCATTCATCAACTCTTCGTAGAACTCTTTCCATCTTCTGATCACACTACTGGCATCTGTCAACACACTTCCATCCCTATCCTTTATTACCCTTACCTGCTGCATGTCCTTCCCATTTCTGTCTCTCTGCCTTGCCAACCTGTATAGATCGGTCTCTCCCTCCTTACTGTCCAACCTCGCATAGAAGTCATCGTAAGCCCCTTGTTTCGCCTTTGCCACTTCCACTTTCACCTTCCGCTGCATGTCCCTGTATTCCTGTCTACTTTCTTCAGTCCTCTCACTGTCCCACGTCTTTTTAGCTAACCTCTTTCTCTGGATTCATTTCTGGACCTCCTCATTCCACCACCAAGTCTCCTTATCTCCTTTCCTTCCAGATGACAGACACACCAAGGACTTTCCTACCTGTCTCCCTGCTCACATTTGCTTTAGTTGTCCAGTCATTTGGGAGCTCCTCCTGACCATCAGGAGCCCGTCTCAACTTCTTCCTGAAGGTCATACAACACTCTTCCCCTTTCAACTTCCACCATTTTGTCCTCTGTTCTGCCTTTGCCCTCTTTGTCGTTTTCGCCACGAGAGTCATTCTACACACTACCATCCTATGCTGTCGGGCTACAACTCACCTACCACTACTTTGCAGTCGCTGATCTCCTTCCGATTACACCGTCTTCACAAGATGTAGTCGACCTGTGTACTCCTACCTCCACTCTTCTAGGTCACCCTATGTTCCTGCCTCTTTTGTAAGAAAATATTCACAACAGCCATTTCCATCCTTTTTGCAAAGTCAACAACCATCTGTCCTTCTGTGTTCCTCTCCTGGATACCAAACCTGCCCATCACCTCCTCATCACCACTGTTTCCTGCCCTAACATGTCCATTGAAGTCTGCACCAACGACAAAGCTTTCATTTCTAGGGATGCTCTCAATCATTTCGTCAAGGTCCAACCAAAAGTTCTGCTTCTCCTCCAGCTCACAACCTACCTCCTACCCACTACCCAAAACCCACTGACATTGATCAACACACCTTCGATTCCTAGCTTCAGGCTCATCACTCTATCTGACACTCTTATTACTTCCAGTACGTTCCTAACAAACTTCTCTTTCACAATATCTCCTACTCCATTTCTCTTCCTATCTATACCATGATATGACAACTTCTAGCTTTGCTCCCTTTCCACCTGGTCTCCTGAATACATAGTATGTCCACGTTCCTCCTCTGCATCATGTCAACCAGCTCTCTACCTTTCCCCGTCATAGTTCCCACATTCAAAGTCCCTACTCTCAGTCCAAGACTCTTTGTATTCCTCTTCTCTTTCTTCCTTCAAACACATCTTCCTCCTCTCCTTCTTCGACCAATAGTAGTCCTGTGGGTCTGCAGCACCGGTGCTGGTCGTTGTTAATTCGGGCATCGACCGATCCGGTATGGAAGTCATATATTTGATTCGAATGTTTCATTTGGCCAAAGTTTTACGTCGGATGGCCTTCCTATCACAAACCTCTGTATTTATACGGGCTTGGGGCCGGCATAAGAAGACACTGGCTTGTGCCCCCTTATGGCTACGTTCGAGCAGAGGGTACTAACATGCCCTGTGAAATGCCCCCAGTTGGTCAAATGGGTTGCTCAAGAGAGTAACGTATACAGATTTAAAAAACTTTGTCAATACACAAAGTGCTGTGCAATTTGGGAGAACATTTGGGACTTTAAAGTGTGACTTATGGTCATGAAAATACAGTACAATCGATGAAAACCAATTATTATAAAATATAGTCTCTATAACATTTTTATTTCAACATTTGAAAGAAAATTCAAAATGGCCTACTTCCTTTTGAGTTTAGAGAAGGGCTTCTTAGACTTTTTGCAGATCTTAGGCTGTTTGATGTGCCTCCAACTTTTACTAGGGCTTGTTCACACGTACAACCAGGGCTGCTTCGTTCCAAATTTTTGGAGGCGTTATTGAGGTATTTTTTAAATCACACAATATCCTACAGAAATAAATATGCTACTGCCAGGACTGATACTGCTGCAACGTTTCATGAGTTTTCAGAAATCAGAAATCCCTTTATTGTCATTGTACTCAAGTGTGCAACGAGATTAGAGAGCTCCCCTCTCGAGTGCAATACAACAATAATCCAGATAAATATATAAATTAGATAAATAAGAGAATAGTTAGTGAAATGGAAAATAATACTGAATAGGGTATATAATAAAAACACATCACGTTGCTGTTCTGCAAGATGCGGGTGGTCGTGTGTGTGTGTGTGTGAGTTTAGATTGGAGATGGCTCTTGGGAAAAAACTGTTTCTCAGTCTATTGGTCCTTGATTTGATGCACCTGTAGCGCCTGCCAGAGGGCATCAGGTCGAACAGGTGTGAGTTTGGGTGGGTATTGTCTTTGACGATGTTGAGAACCCTTCTGAGGCACCGGGCGGTGTAGATGTCCGACAGTGAGGGGAGAGGGCAGCCAATAATCCTTTGCGCTGTTTTGACCGTCCTCTGGAGCCTCACTCTGTCCGCCTCAGTGCAGCCGCTGTACCAGGTGGAGACACGGTACGTCAGCAGGCTCTCGATGGACGAGTGGTAGAAGGCCAGCAGCAGCTTCCTGTCCAGGTTGAATTTCCTGAGGACTCTCAGGAAGTGCAGACGCTGGTGGACCTTCTTTACCACTGCAGGAACATGTTTATATCCTCCAAAGTAGTGTTTTCTTGGCGAAATAATGTTGCACTGGCAACAGCTTTTCACGAAAATGAACAAGTTTCGTGTTGCGGCATCATAAAGGCTCAAACACTCCTCCATCTAAATATGAGACATATCTGGGTAACCGTTGCCAGAAAAACATGGGGAAAAAAAAAATATTTGGGCAGTACGTGGTACCTCTCGTACAGTAAAAAAAAAGTTGTAGTAGTAACGGGACTGTCTGACAATGGTGAAAAGGAACATGCCCCATGTTTGATGGAGAACTTGCCCAGATGATCATTTCGGATACAGAAGACGAAGACTTTGATAAATTTGTGGATGAGCACTGATTAAAAAAAAATAACATGAGTACAACCGAACTCAGTTTTGCAGTTATGTAAACGAAAAAGAGGAGACGCTTTACAACTAATGTAAAATATATTATCACATTATTGTATGTTCATCAGGCTACTATTTGTAATTATATTTCAACTGTTGTGATGACAACGGAAAATAATCCCCCCCCCCCTCCTTCGAAAGAGGTTACAACAGTTTGTTTTTTATTTCTTGCTGTGATTTTTTTTTTCTGGTACACAAAACTCAAACATGACTTCTTTACTGAGAAATTGCTGCCATGAAACATACAAACACATTTGTGCAGGACGCGGATGACACCCAATTCATTTTACCTTAAAAATGTTTATGGATACATAATTTTGAAATCTGAAGTCAAGTTTTTGGAACAAGTACACATTTACATCATTGCAGTGTTGTTTTTGGCTGGCATTTTTAGTCGGACGGAAATGCTTATTATTTTTTGTCACGTTTAGGCATTCCTATTCTTGACAGTTTGTTGAGTTTTATTTGACGGAACCTTAAAATGGTTTAAGTCAGTTTTAGTCAAAAATCGGCGTACAAGTTTTCCACCCAATAGCAAAGACTTTCTGGTCGACTACTAAGGATTATGTATTAGAAATAGATAAAGTGGAAACAGTGGAATCAATGCTTATTGCTCCAAAATAAGCCAAGGACCAAAACATTTTATTTGGCAACTGTTGTGGCCTTATTCCACTTAAAGCAACATAAACAAAATAAAAATGTTTTAACAACATAGACTTGTAGTAGACATGTTCTAATACAGTACCACAAGTACAAACCCGATCAAGTATTTGTCTTCTTTACTTGTAACAGCTTGCTGTTATCAGAACGAAGTAGCCTACCAAGCTTGATAAACTTGTAGGAAAGCGCTTCTCTCCAAAATGACTCTTATGCTAATGCAGAGGGCGGAGCTTGGCTGGCATCTCCCTCTAGCTTACTATCTCTCACTCGCTTTGTATTGTATTCCAAAAGACAGATTACTTGTAAAATAGGAAGGGATGTCATAAATTCTGAACGTCTGATGGACCACACGCTAACAATTTTGTCCTGTCTCATCTCGTCACCGAAAATTCATGTACGTCACGTCATGTTTTTATCAACAAAGAGCCAGGAGTAGCTCGTCATTGTGTCGTTATCGTCATGAGAAAAAGGGCCGTTAACGAAATATTTTCGTCATCGTTGACGAAAACAGTATAGCATGATTGTATTTATCTTTTTAATTACCACAATTTGAAATTTCCTCAAGATTTGACCAAGTATCATGACATTTTTTTTTAACATAATTGACATTCTCACACAGTCTCCATTCTGCATTTGCCGCATGTACTGGCAGCATGACACAGCGCAGTGGCATGTTTAAAAGAATGTACATCACTACATTGACCATTCAGAGTATATTATTTCCCTATCATGACTTGTGATTGACGCAGGTCAAGTTTACATTTTGCAGTGAATTTTGTCCCAATGGACATAGCTTTCTTTTCATTGATGCTTCTGAACAACATCACGCAGATGAATCTTTGAGTAGCACTCAGAGATAATACTTTATAAGTGAAAATTTAACATGACATCGTTACTGATGAAATGCCTTCTCTAAGACTTATTGGTAAAACTGTATGCCATTAACGAAAAAAACTTTAACAACAAAAGAGAAGGAATTTACGTGAAAACTCCACAGAGGAGTCAATGTATTTAAGTCTGGCAGGCTTCGCGAGTGGCAGCAAGATGACCTCTGGTGGCTTCACTTTTCCAACAGCATTGTTAGTCCATTAATAATTAAGTCTCTGACCACACCCCACTTTTACATTTCCATCTATCTTTGTGTACTACTGTATCTACCAGAGATGAGCAGGAAGTCGGAAACCTCTGCCTCTCTCGCGTTTTTTTTTTTTTTTTGGCGGGGTGGAGCGGACTTGTGAAAAGTAAAGGCAGACGTGCGTTACAAGGCCAGAGACGGAGGCGATGATGACAGTAGGGTGCCCAGCTCTGAGACGGAGGACAGACCAGCAAAATTAGGTAAAGTGCCCAACTCTGCTTCATGCAATGCCTTGTTTCACCTTCGCATACACGCACGGTCTCCCGTCCTTTTGTGGTTCTTTGAAGAGTAGGTGGATGGCAGTTGGCTTTATGCATTTACATTAGTGGTAATAGTCATTTTCATGTGAAAACATTTTCAATTACCAAATACATTGCACAAGTATTAATCATGACAGTAATGACACATTGCAGTGTCATAGCGTTTTCTATCCATGCATCCATTTTCTGAACCACTTATCCTCACCAGGGCCAGGAGCATGCAATAAAGTTATTAGTTAGCCCCTCTCAGCAGCCGCATTTTTCTTTACAATGTCTCAAGTGCCTGCTAGACCAGAAGTTAACCTCCGCAGGTTTGACTATCTCGTCCGGTATTTGTTTAAAGTGCAGTAAAAAGTTGCTCAAACTCCTCAATTTTTACTGCATTCAATGGCAATTAAATCCACATTGTTATAGTATCTAGCAGCAAAGTTAAAATCACAGTTAAAAAGCTAAATGGATGCCTTGTTCTTAATCACACTTATACATGCATACAATTGCTCCAGCAGCTGCATGAAGCCGCTTCCCCCGAGGTGGAGCCCCGACCAATACCCGCCAGGCTTATATTGCACTGGGGGAAACTCTGCATACTGAATCATTATGGTATTGTTGTGTCTTTTTCTGTATGTGACAATAATTTCGGATGATCATGTAGTAGTTTCAGATAAAAAGAGGATTCTTGTGTTTTTGTTGAGTTGACTACAGTGATTGCAAAAGGAGTCAAACCGCGTTGCTTGCTCTATTCAGTTAAACAAACCCCCTGTTCGATGTGCATTTTATATAAAGTCAAGATGAATACACGGGTATAGAGGAGTTCGGCGATGCCATTGGAACTGACTTCTGGATGGCTTCGAGGAAATTCTGGTCCACCATCTGGCATCTCAGGAGGGAAAGCAATTCACCATTAACCCTGTGTATAGTGGAGATGGGGTGCTGCTGACACTTGGGACGTTGTGAATCGGTGGTGAGCGGTCCTCCTCAATTTCAGTGACATATCTTCCTTAGCGGAAGCAGATTCTGGGAACTGTGAGCTGGGCTCGCCTTTTTCTGGGGTTCAAGTCACCACGATGGTTAAAAAGCTCCTCCGTGGCAAAGCCCCCGTGGTGGTTAAGATCTCTTCCTTAAGCCTCCAGTTGTTGTGGGGCTGTCCTGGTTGACACGCCTCTTCAGGCACGATACCTCTGGATTGGCAGACCGCAGTGGTGGTCCCTCTTTTTAAGAAGGGGGACCGGAGGTTATGTTCCAACTACAGAGGGATCACACTCCTCTAAGAGCTATTCAGGGGTGCTGGAGAGGACGATCCGTCAGGAAGTTGAATCTCAGATTTAGGGGGAGCAGTGTGTTTTTCATTCCGATAGTGGAACAGTGGACCAGCTCTTCAATCTCAGCAGGGTCCTCAAGCGTGCATGGGAATATTTTGTGTATTGTGGACTTGTAGACGTTCGACTGTGTTTCACGGGAAGATCTGTGGGGGGTGCTTCGGCAGTATGGGGTACCGAACAGCCTATACGGGTTGATTGGTCCTTGGACCACCAATGTCAGAGTTGGTTTCGCATTGCCAGCAGTAAGACTTTCCAGTGGTGGTTGGACCCCTCCAAGGTTGACCTTTGTCCCAGATTCTGTTTATAACCTTCATGGACAGATTTTCCAGGTGCATCTCTTCTGTTGTCGGTCCTTCGCTATGGAATGAGCTTCCAATAAATGTTCGACAAGCCCCCTCTCGGTCCACTTTTAATTCTCTAAAGCAGTGTTTCTTAGATAGTGGGGCGGGCCTCCCTGGGGGGCGTGGTGCGATGCTGAGGGGGGAGCGTGTGGACCTGGGTAACATGCTTTTTTTCTGCTGTACTACAAGAAAGTGTAATTCCACATCTGCTCCAGTAGTTGGCGGTGGTGCTCTCATTGCCCATTGTGCGCAGCAAGTATTAACTCTACGGTGTAGGTTTAATTTGCAACGTAAATGCTATTATTTGTAGTTACAGCAGAGAGTGGGGTGGGAGCGAGAATTGTTTTCTTCTTGCTAAGGGGCCATAACAGAAAAAAACTGTGAAGCCCTGCTCTAAAGCATCAAGCCAATATGACATAATAAAAGAACAGAGCAGAAACGGACCGCAGCAACTGCGTAGAAATTGATGCATTAAAAAACATCACAACAAGGACTTCTCTATTAGATAGTACAGCGCAACATTGCCAAAAAGTAAAATAAACAAAATCAAATGCTGCTGTAGGTGCCGAGGACTAAGCTTAGCCTCAGTGGAGATCACACCTTTTTTGCCGGACCTTCTGACCTACCATTGAATGTTAGGCAAGCCCCCTCTCTGTCCACTTTTTTTTTTCTTCCCAATATGTATTTTTTGACTGGGTTTTATAACAGCTCTGATACCTTGAAAGGGTCACAATCACACCTTCAGAGTCTCCATTCAACCTAAGATGCCGATTAACCATTTGCACCACAAGTCCAATGACATAAAACATAACATGCACATCATGTATTTTACAAAGCGTGGTCGAAGTCACTCAAATGTACTCTGTGTGGTCTTCATAGAAGACTTTAGCCATAGCTAAGGCAACCTTGGCGACTTTTTTGTCCTTGGCATCCGCTCCCATGTTAGTGCATGCGAGTTCTATCCAGTACTGCTCTGTGCGGGCCTGCTAATCGGTTAACGTCTCCCAGTCCTTCACTGCTGGGTGCTCATCTTCATCTTCCTCATCAGGCTACTCTTCCTCTTCTTTCCCACCCTGTGTTCCTCCGGCCGCCTCATCTTCTTCTGTCCACTTTTAAAACTCGTTTGAAGGCACATTTTTATTCTTTAGCTTTGGACTCAACATGAGACCGTCGCTGTTCTGCTGGTATCTATCATTTATGTCTTTTAATTTGTGTGCTAATTTTCCGCCAATTTATATTACACCATATGGAAAGCGTTGTGTTACAGCTCCAGCTGTTGTGAAATGTGCTATATAAATAAAGTTGTATTGTATTGTATTTCTTTTTGCAGATGGTGCGGTACTTTTAGCTTCTTCAAGCCGTGGTCTTCAACTCTCACTGCAGCGGTTGTGAATAACAGTCTTTATTTTTTCTGAATTCTTTGTTGTTGATTGATTGAACATTTATTAGGTTTATTATAGGTGAAACATAATTTTAAAATGTATGACCAAAGATGAGGTCGTGAGCACCTTCCCCCTTTCTCCAAATTGTACTTATTTGACTGGGGATGCCAAGGTCAACAACTCCCTTCGCCCCTACGGCGGGAGTGGCCTGGCTCTTATTGGCGGCCTATGATGCTGATGCTATTTCCTGTCTCGCTCTGTTTTGTTCCACTTTCTTTTCACTCCTGTGGCAGGAATCCAGACCTTCTGCGTCCTTTCTTCTCTCCTGGACACGTGGATCCGGGTTGGCCCTCACTGTGGCCCCACTTTTTCCCTAGCCACCACACGTTTCTTTTCTTTCAAGAATCTTTGGCAACACTCCAAGCGCCCATGGTAGCGTGTTTGTCATAAACTCAGCCAATGCTCGGCGCTGCTGCCTAGCCCGACAAACTTTCAGGTGCTCCTCTGAAGAGGGCCGGAGATTTCAACAGCTACCTGCACCGCATCGTCAGTCCTATGTGTAACACAAGACCACTTTTTTCCTTTTTTTTAATATTTATTTTTCTCCTACACTTTTTCCTGCCTTCCTGTCGTCACAACTTGCTCGACTGCAAGGCTTGAATAGGAAAGATCGGGATCGCATGGCTCAGTGGTAGCGTGGTCTTCACCAAACTCAGAGGTTGGAGGTTCGATCCCCATCCAGTTTGACCGTGCCGAAGTGTCCTTGAACAAGATACTGAACCCCCTGTTGCTCCTGATGTTGCATCATCAGTAGGTAGATGAAGTAACAGTGTGAAGCACTTTGAGCACTGAAGGTCGAACGGCACTATACAAGTGACAGCTCATTTTACCAATGAACTCCCACAGCTCACCCCTCCTGAGACAATCAGTGAGTCCAACATTTGCAAAATTAGTGTACAAAACAAAATCCGTGCTTACTGGAGTTAATGTAGCCAAGACATGTCCATCTTATAAGAAAGTTAACTCAATCCTGTGCCAATCATCTTTTTTTTTAACTAGCATTTTATTGCGTTTTTTGCTTCTTTTTAACAACAGCAATTGAAACTAAATTAAATTACCAAATTACAGTGTTAGGGCAAACCTACGTGTCTCAACAAATCATATCCATGCATCCAATCCTTATTGGCCAATGATGATGTCATTGTCGTCTTCTATTAGTTCTGTCGTCCATCAATTTTTACCATTTGCCTTCGAACCGAGCCTCTTGTAGTCGTATTCCATATGTGATTCTCTCCATTCGAAGTAATTCTTGCTCCGCGGTCTGTGAATCAATTTTATACGATAATATCGTGATCACTTTTTTACTGTCTGTCAGAAACACATTAACAAGAAACTCCTTCGCCTCCTTCTGCACTATAAACCTAAATATCTCCCTAAATAAAGTACTTTAGAAATAGAATAGAAATAGAAATAGAAATCCTTTTATTGTCATTGTACTCAAGTGTGCAACGAGATTAGAGGGCTCCCCTCTCCAGTGCAATACAACAATAATACAGACAAATATATAAATTAGATAAATAAATAAGACAGTGCAATGGAATTCAGTACTGAATAGGGCATATAGAAACACATCACAATGCTGTTTTGCAAGGTTAGGGTGGTCTCGTGTGTGTGTGAGAGTTCAGTATGGAGATGGCTCTCGGAAAGAAACTGTTTCTCAGTCTATTGGTCCTTGATTTGATGCATCTGTAGCGCCTGCCAGAGGGCAACAGGTCGAACAGGTGTGAGTTTGGGTGGGTATTGTCTTTGACGATGTTAAGAGCCCTTCTGAGGCACCGGGCGGTGTAGATGTCCGACAGCGAGGGGAGAGGGCAGCCAATAATCCTTTGCGCTGTTTTGACTGTCCTCTGGAGCCTCACTCTGTCCGCCTCAGTGCAGCCGCTGTACCAGGTGGAGACACAGTACGTCAGCAGGCTCTCGATGGACGAGTGGTAGAAGGCCAGCAGCAGCTTCCTGTCCAGGTTGAATTTCCTGAGGACTCTCAGGAAGTGCAGACGTTGGCGGACCTTCTTTACCACTGCTGTGGTGTTGTGACTCCAAGAAAGGTCATCGGAGATCTGTACTCCCAGGAACTTGAACGTGTGGACCCTCTCCACACACACGCCTTCGATGCAGAGGGGGGGCGGCAGCGTCTTGTTCCTCCTGAAGTCGACGACAATCTCCTTTGTTTTAGCAGAGTTAAGGTACAGTCTGTTGTCCTTGCACCAAGTTGTCAGTCTCTTTACCTCCTCTCTGTAGGCTGTCTCGTCACCTTTCCGAGATCAGACCGACCACTGTCGTGTCGTCAGCAAACTTGACGATGGTGTTGTTGCCGTGGGCCGGGCTGCAGTCGTAGGTGTAGAGGGCGTACAGGAGAGGGCTCAGCACGCATCCTTGGGGGGAACCGGTGCTCAGCATGAGGGTGGAGGACGTGTAGGGGCCGAGCAACACAGTCTGGGGTCTGTTGGTCAGAAAGTCCTTAATCCAGATGCGTGTGAGGGCAAGGAGGCCGAGAGTGTCCAGTTTGGCGACGAGGATGTCTGGGATGATCACTTACCTGTTTTCCGTATCTCATACCCCACTATTTTTCTTAAAACAAGCCAAATTCCATCCTAGTATATTTGTAGTCCTTGCCAATACCAGAATCTATGTGCGTGATCAACATCCATGTGTCCACATTCTCTCCCGCATGGTTGTTGGATAGCTACCATTTCTTTCTGAATCTTTGGGGTAATAATAAATTACCATGTTTTTCTTGGAGCTCGTAAATGTCCACTTCTTTTAACAAATACCCAGCAATTCGTCCTCAGTTATCTGCAACTCCAGTTCCTTTTCCCAATTTTCTTTAATATAGAAAGCATGCTTCTACATGACATCAAACATCGATGCATTTCTGAGATTGCATTTTTTTTCCTTCATAAGCTTTCTTAAACACCTTAATGACTTAATGGTCCTTGATACATTTTACAACCTTCTCAAAATAATTTAATTACAAATACTGATATTGGTTGTGGGACTCCAGTGCAAATCTATATACCCTTTATCATTTACTCCAGGAATGAACCCGTCATCAAATGCGAACCAGCATAAAACCCCCATCTACCTTTCGAACTTATATCTTTTAAAAATCACATTCCATAGTTGTATATTACTTTTGGTTATTGCTCCCAATTGGCTACTTACAACAGACGTTGTAAATTCCATGTCTCGTTGTCCGACATATCTGATTCTGTTTTTCCATTTTTAAACGTATCCATCTTTGCACCAATAAATCAGGGCCGTGATTTGTGCAGCGTGAAAGTGTTCCTGGAAGCCTGGCAAAGCCAAACCACCCATATCTTGAGGAAGCTGCAGAGTTTTGTATCTAACGCTGGATTTCTTTCTTCAACATATGAACCTCAATGTTCACTTATTTCACTCCGCAGATTGTTTTTTTTGGGGGGGAATCAGCACAGGCAAAGATTGGCAAATCTAACAGGTTTTGGCAGATTTATCTTGACCACCTCTATTCTTGAGCTCATATCCAGAACCATTTGGCAAAGCTTTAAAGAGACCATTAATTTTATTGAACTCCTCAAAGAGATTTATTCTGATATACTTAAAAATGTACAGAGAGCTTTTTAATTTCATCAAATGCTGCTGCCATCGGTTGTTTTGTTAATCACTTAAATTAATTATCATTTTCTGTTTTATTTATTCATTTTGGCAAAATTAGGAAATAAGTGGTGACTTGAAAAAAGGCGCGAATGGACGCAGCTGTTCTCCCTTTCAATGCTCTTTTCTTTTTTTTATTTATGTATGTTCGTCCTTTTTATTAACACCAACTGTGGCCCAATATTGTTACACCCATCAGGACATTGTGGACATTGGTTATCGATACCAAATAACCGTCACAGAAGAATTTTGCAATGATCGCAAAATTCCTGACGAACTAGCGAGGCCACCTGGGTCACCGTGGATTGTCATCGAGACCGGGAGGTGACGCAGACGACGGAGGGAAAAGCAACCTCTGCCAAGTGTCTACCTCACCAACGTCAGATCCATACTCCATAAAATTCACGATCTGGAATTACAAATCCTGGTAAAACAGCTATGTTCGGGACGGTTGTGTGATCATAACGGAATCCTGGCTGTACTCAAAGGTCCCCGACGCTAGCATCCATCATGCTGGGCACACACTTCATCGCGGGGATCGTATGAGAGACACCAGTAAGAGCAGGGGTGGTGGTCTCTGTATTTACGTGCATGAGGACTGGTGCAACAACAGCATGATCATTGAGAAGCACTCCTCCCCCGACATCGAGTACATGGCTGTGAAATGTCTGCCTTATTTTCTCCCGAGGTACCTAACAATAGTGATCGTCACTGCTGTTTATACCCCCCCGATGCTAACGCCAGCACTGTGCTCTAGCTACTCTCGAGCGTCATCATCAATAGAAATTTCAAGGTTCTGTCTTTGTAGTACATTCAATTAAATATGGTTTGCAAATTATTATATTGTGGCAGTCAAAATGAGAACACACAACTGATTGTAAACACGTCTTTATTCGAAGACTGCCACAAATTTGCGCCCAAAAAACATTTACATGAACACGCCCCCAAACAGTATGCCTGCTGGGTGAGAGGCATGGTCCTAATGTCTGCCACACAGCACCCCCACCCCACACACACACACCCAGAAGGACACTCAGAATAGGGCTGGGCGATATGACCTAAAATCAATATCGCGATAAATTGGGCAATTTTACCTTGATTGCGATAAATGCACGATAAAATCCCCCTGAGGATCAAAATAAATGCAGGAAGTGCAAATTAACTGCTTTTTTTTTATTGACCAACTGGTACACATTACTTTCAATGAAAAATAAAAATACAAAAATCATTTGAATAAACATTCAAAATAGCTTGCTTTGCATGACTTGAACAATGTCACAAAGAACAGGAGAAAAAGGGTACCTCTCACAAAATCTTTTCCTGCAAATATATTGTGCCGAGATGCTGTAATGCCATTTGCAAAGGCCTAGATTTGTGTAAAGGTATCTTGTAAACAATATAAATAATGCCATGTGCAAAGGAGCTAGTCGTCTGTAAACTAAATGCTAAATAAAATGAAAAAAATGTCAATGGAATGCCAATGCCAAATAAACGTGTGTGCTTCATCAGGAAAATGTGCCGTCTCGAGTACTCCGGTGCGCAGTCGCCACTTGTCGTCTATGTAATGCACATTCAGGCTCTAACAGGGATCCATGTTGCGACTCGACCACAAGTCGGATGTGGATGAAAAATGCTTGACATGTCTAAGATCTCGTCCCGATGTTGTCCATATCGGGAAGTGATGTTTGCGGCAAATATTTTCGTACCTCTTGTCGGCTACGTTCATGAGGCGTTTAAATCCTGTGCGCTCCACTGTAACTAAAGGAGCTCTATCTTTAGCTGTGTGCTAGGCTATCGCGTCCACCACTGAGACGTTCTCTCGTATGGTGTCGCCTCCGTTAGTGGGCTGTTGTCACTTGTCCAACCTTGCGTCTCACTTTGAACTTTTAGCACTAGCTCCAAGTCAACAGCATGGTTGTGTTGTGGGTGGTCAAAAAGAAAAGGTTCGACGCGCTGTTTCAGGTGCTTACGACGCACTTTGTAGTTCATGTTCTTTTGCTCAAACATCGTCTTTATGGAACCCAAAACATTTCCAAACGACAGATGTCAAATTTCTTTTCGGGACAAGCGCGACAGGAACAATTTCAACTAACGTTCCTTTGTCTGCAGCCGTGTCAGACGCTTTGAGATTTGAATCGCCAGCTACGAACGCGTCTTCTGTTTACATTCTTCTACAGCGCATGAGTCACGTGACTACATGCGCCGGAGCCGTCTTGAAGAGGCATGAACACCGCCGCAGACAGAAAAGACCTTTCTTTTTCTTTTTTTTTTTTAGACACCGAATTTACCGACATGGGCAAAATGATGTCGGTCATTCTAATACATTTCGGTAATGGTAAATTTTCGGTTTATCGCCCAGCCCTAACTCAGAATGAAAACCTCACAGGGGGCTTCACTAGCCTGCCACAATGACTATGTAGACCATCCTTTAGTGGTGCAGGTGAAACCAGTTGGGCAGGGGGGTCAGATGGGACAGGAGTTGGGGTACGACACTCATCGCTGTCGCATGGAAGTGATGGCATAGACTTGGGAGGACGACCGTGACAAGGGACCTCGGCCGGCAACAGCACATTGCCTGCAACCAAATGAGCTGGTTTGAGCCTATCTAACGAGACGTACTCCTTTCGCCCACCCATATCAACTACAAAATTCTTAGCGTCGTGCTCCAGCACCCTAAATGGGCCGTCATACTGTGGCTGCTGGGGCGAACGGTGAGCATCGTGATGCACAAAAACAAAGCGTGCTGACATAAGCGCTGAAGGTACGAATACCTTGGGAACATAGTGATGAACCGGTGCAGGGGTCAGGGCCCCCCCCCCGACAAACAGGAGAAGGGCGGAGCTTCTGAATCATCCGGCAGAAATTCACCAGGGACACGAAGTGGTTGACCGAGCACCAACTCAGCACCAACGTAACCGAGCGGAAGACGGTCGAACCAGTTACCATCAGATAACGCAGCCCGCAGCGCAACTTTAAGCAACCAGTGAAAACGTTCGCACAAACCGTTAGCCTGCAGATGGTAGGCAGTAGTCCGGTGTACGCGCACAACCAAGGACCCCGTCAAGGCCGACCAGAGCTCGGACACAAACTGGGGGCCCCTGTCTGAGGTGATATTGGACGGCGTGCCAAAATGCGCGACCCAGGACGATAGAAACGCACAGGCTATGTCTACCGAGGTCATGGAGGACAGAGGAACCGCCTCTGGCCACCTAGTCATCCGGTCCGGTCCACCATCGTGAATAGATGTGTAAAACACTGCGAAAGTGGGAGGGGACCTACCAAGGCCACATGCACATGGTCGAACCAGCTGGCCAGAATTGGAAAAGGTTCAAGGTTCGACCTGGTGTGCCAGTGGACTTTGGCGCGCTGACAAGCTAAACAGGCAGCTGCCTACACCCTGACGTCCTTGCAAAGTCCGGGCCAGACAAACTTGGGCATGACAAACTTGGCCCCAACCAGCTTGACTGATGCACGGACGCCAGGGTTTGACAGGGAGTGGATCGAATCAAAAACTATGCGACGCCATTCCAACGGAACCACAGTGGACACATCACAGTGGAGAACAGGGCTGCCGTCATGCATCACCATCTCCTCAAGCTTAAGAGCCGTACTAACTGCCTTGAGGTTGTAGATGTCAGGATCATCGGACTAGTCGACAGCCATTTCTGAAAAATCAACCCCGAGCTGGACTGGACACACGATTGCGCGTGGTAAACAATCAGCTACAGGGTTTCACTTACCGGCCACGTGCCGAACTCGGAAATGGACGCTAAGTGCTGTTGCTAGCGGGCCGACCATGGTTCAGTGACCTTTGACATTGCGAATGTAAGTGGCTTATGATCCACATAAGCTGTCAAACGGCGTCCCTCAAGAAGGAAACGAAAGTGGCGCGTTGCAAGGTACAATGCCAACAACTCTTGGTCAAAAACACTATTTGCGTTCGTTATCCCGCAGCTTCTGATGGAAAAACGCAAGTGGCTGCCAAACGTTCGACACAAGCTGTTCAACCACTCCCCCAACAGCTATAGCAGATGCATCTATAGTCAAAGCCACTTGCGCAGTTGCGATCGGGTGGACCAGGCGGGTCGCACCTCCGAGGGTGTCCTTAACTTGTCGAAAAGCCTGTTCCCGCTGCGGAGACCACTCGATAGGATCATTAGCCTTCTTGTTTTTTAAGGCACCGTAAAGAGGCTGCAGGAGGTGTGCTGCACGCAGAAGGAACCTGTTATAAAAATTAACAATGCCCAAAACTCCTGCAGCGCCTTAACTGAGGCTGGGCGGGGGAAATCCTCTGCCTGCACCTTGGCGGGTAAGGGGGACCATACCCTGTGCTGAAATCCGGTGACCCAAAAAATCGATCTCAGGAAGACCAAACTGACATTTCGCTGGGTTAACAATCAGGCCTTGTGAATGAAGACGCTTTAAAACCTCAGTTAAGTAGGACAGATGTTCCTTTGGTGAAGCACTGGCCACCAGAATGTGGTCGAGATAGACAAACACAAAGTCGAGAGCGCGCAACACAGAATCCATCAATCTTTGAGGTCTGTGCTGCCCCCTTCAGTCCAAAAGGCATGCGCAGGAATTCAAAAAGCCCAAACGAGGTGATCACCGCGGTTTTGGGCACATCCTCCGCCCGCACAGGCAGCTGGTGGGAACCACGGACCAAGTCCAAATGGTGGAGCCAGCCAATGTGTGGAATGGGGTAGCGGTCATGTGTGGTTACATTGTTAAGCCGACAAAAATCACCACTAGGCCGCCAGGAACCAACACTTTTCGGCACCATATGCAAGGGCGAGGCCCATGGGCTGTTGGAACGCTTCACAATCCCCAAACGCTGCATTGTAGCAAACTCCCCTTTTTCAATCGCCAATTCGGCCGCGTCAGAGCGAAGCACGCGGGCAAAAACTGGTGGGCCAACTGTGGGAATTAAATGCTTCACCCCGTGCTTTGTGTCCGTGGTGGAAAAAGCGTGAGTCGTTTGCGACGGAAAGTCTGTCAGAAAATGCTAATAAATGTCACCCGATGCCAAATAATTTGCATGTGTTAATGGTCCGAGTCCCTCAGGCTCGCACGCAAAAATAGCAAAAGACACAGCATCAATCAAACAGCGGTTTGCGACGTCAACAAGTAGTCCGATAATTGGAACCGTGATCGAGGCAACAAGAAAATTCCACTAGAAATCACGCAGCACACAGTCACCAACCTGGAACCAAAGCCGATGATGGGCGAGCCGTTAGCTGCACACAGGGTTCGTCCGCAACCAGTGTAAGCAGGCTGACTTGCGACCCGCAGTCCACCAGGAAACGTCTTCCTGACGACGAGTCTATGATGATAAGCAGCTTGCTTTCTTTGCTGGCGCCCACAGCCTCGACTGAACACCGGCGTTGGGGTTTCCCGGAGCCTCGTTGGTGAAGGGGGAAAAGAGCCTTCTCGCGCCGCTTTTGGACGACCACTCCTGTCACCGCTGACGGATACACGTCTGCTGACGCCTTAAGGGGGTAATCGGCCGCCACACTTTACACGACGAACCGTCTCCTAGCCAGCAGAACTAGGTTCCTCAACCAAGACTCGATCATCGCCGGTCGACAGACAAGTGGAGTTAGCTTACACTGCACGCACTGGAGACGGTAGACACCGAGCGCACCGGAGACGGTAGCTGACGCAGGAAAATGTGCGGGAAAATAACTCCACCCTCATCCGAGCCCAATAGCGACAGTATTTTGTCCGTGAGATCCACTGCCGTGGCATCGCCCAAACCCCTCTCTGAGTCAGATAAAGAGAACCTTCCAAGGAGAAACTGTTTGAGCGTGTTGTATTTCCCGCCTTGTGGAGGTGCACGCAATAGCTGCTTAACGCGACGTGTAGTCAGTTGGTCAAGGGACACCACAACCATGTTGTACTTGGCTTGTCAGTGGTGATTCCTCGTAGGTGGAAAACACATGCTGAAACCAGGAAGTCGGGTCACTCTGCCAGAACTCCGGCAACCTCACGGTAGCGGCGACGGCTGAAAGATGCTGCAATTGGGGCGACATGGCCGAGAAAGACCCTTCTTCATCTGCTACTTGAAACATATTGAGCGTCAGGGTCACCAATGTGGGAGTCAAAATGAGCACGCACGACTGACTGTAAACACGTCTTTATTAGAAGTCTGCCGACAAGAGAATAATGCTCAATCACAAATTTCGCCAAAAGAATATTTACATGAATACGCCCCCAAACAGTAGTGGCATGGTCCTAAAGTCTGCCACAATATTCTGTTCTTATCTACAATACAACTTTATTTACATAGCACATTTCCACTTTACACAAGGTACCAAGTTGTGTTGGAGTAGAGTCAACAAGGAAATGAGAAGTATTTCGTAAATAAACCTTAAAAGCAAAACTTACTCCAATGCGTGTTCGTTTTTTTGTATGCAAGAAGAATAGGGTCAAATAAAGACCCAACAACTGATTAGAGTTCCGATATTTAGTTTCTTCGATTTCTGGAGTTCAGGAAATAGTACAAAGACCGATATCTGGGCAACTTTTTCGTAATCTCACAAGAAACTGTACTCGGGCAAGTACGGTCGAAAAATCCCGCCTATCTCAGACCACCCTCACATTTTATAGGATTTCTCTAGCCAGGTTTCTATGTCAAGGGTGATGTAGGTTGAATCGGCTGTGCTCGCTCCCTCCCACGGCACGGATCCACGTCCAAGGGAAGGTCCTCTCCAGGTTAGTCATTGTCTGGAAGGTTGATTCCCGTCTGGTCCCCGAGACTGGTATTCCATGACTATCCTTCTCCGGCGGGCAGTCTCTCCGTCTCTCCTGCTGGCGTTCCCCTGTAATCTTGTCAGTGTGCATGTGTGTGCTCTGATCTCAAATTGTTATGTCTTTCACAATGTGTTGTTGCAATAGCGTCCTTGTGACTCCTCCAGTGCCCAATTTGGTATTTTTGCCTCTTCTACGGCCTATGTGGAAATGTGCTTTATTGTATTTGTCCATGAAGTGCTGTCTCGTTTGCAATCGGTTTGTAATGTGCAGACTGAATATGTTTGCTGTGAATGTGAGCGTAGGTCATGAAAATACTATGAGTGCAAGTATGAGGTCTTAGGACTGAAAATTTCAACAGAGTTGACACATTTAAATTAAGTAATATAAATTTACCATATGAGAATAATATAATCAGTAAACACCATGACTACAATCCCAGTCATTACTGTGAACAGTGCTTCTAATTTCATTTGATAAATTCTTCTTGTTTTAATCGATGTTCAACATATCCAGTAAATCTGAACCTACTACATGTAATAATTGACATTCTGTCCTGTAAGTGTTTAAAATAATGCCACTAATCAAAATACAATCCTTCAGTTGTACTTGTAACATTGACTATGACACCACTAACGTGATACAAACACAAGTGAAGTGGCTGCTCTGCTTGCTCGTAATCTCTCTATATGTACCTGTAGTGTTTATCACTCGAATTTACTGCAGTTGTACTTGTAAAACATGTCACGTTACCTTCTGTATAAAATGTGTTATATTAATAAAGCTGCTTCCTACTGCTGGTAGTCAATGTTAGCTCATGGGCTAACTCTCAACGAGCCACTATTTTGCTACGTCATCCACATGGCTCCTGGGAGAGGTTTAATCACTTGATTTAAGATTGCCTATTAATATTACTGTAGAGAAATGACCGATTGACTGACTGAACAAACGTGTGTGTCTCTGTCAGTCACTTTATTGTGGCTGGTGAAAGCAAAACACTGCACGTTAAAGTCATTCATGGCATGTTGCCTGGAAGCTCCCTACAGTTTTTGTTTGAATTTCAAAACAAACCTTTAACATATTGCAAATCACAAAACCTGTTTAATAAATGTGTACTTAAAGGCATTTAAACAATCAAGTCATGGAGTTTTTATAATTCAAAAATTTGTTGGCATCTTTTTTTCCCCTTTTTTTCTACAAATGAATATTGGCTCCAATAATGGGTTATCGACCTCTTATAGGTATCAGCATCGGCCCTAAAAAAATATCTGGCCTATTGCTTATATTATGTAATACATATAGCGCCGCCGAGTGGTGACTGGCATTTTTTTTAACCTTTTATTTATGTACTGCTCCGAGCCTGTTGAACGAAATTTGTGACTGCAGTCTCAAGACAATAATCATAAACGACACCGAATATTGTGTATTGCCCATTACCGTGCTACAAAGTCTGAAGAGTCACCATGACAAAAAAAGCTGCCCTAAATTTACCATGCTGAACTTATTTTTACGAACTTATTTTTTATCATAGTGGTAGCACTTCCTACTGGCTAAAGGAATTATATATTTAATTCTTTGATGCTTTTCTTCCATCGTGTTAACCAGATTTACCAATTTGCTCTGAGGAATGTTTAGGCCTTCATGATGTCAAAACGACAACATATATATATATATATATATATATATATATATATTTTTTTTTTTTTTTTTTTTTTTTTCTTTTTTTTTGGGCAAAAAACTGTTGACGCCGGAACAAATCACTGTTCGCCAACAAAACAACACTACTTTTGAGGGTCAAAGTATGCACGAAAACCCATGAAGCTCTGCAAACACATCAGGCCTCGCAGCAGCATCAACATTTTATGAGGGTATTGTGCAATGTTTAAAAAATGGCTCAACAATGCACCCTACAAATTTTTAGCCAAGCAGCCCATGTTGAGCATTTCACCAAGATCTTCGAAAATCTTGAGATTTATGAAACAGCCCAAGATACAAAACAGACCCTTGAGTGAGCCATTTTTAATTTTCTTTCAAGTTTGGCCCCATTTTGGGCCTTTTCTATGTCACATTTTTAAAAATCTCCCAGAGATTTGTTCTGATTGTTTTGAAACTGTGGGTGTTTCATCCCAAAAATTTAAAGAAGACATGGAATAGCAAAGCTATTTATTTTTTTGAACGTTTGACAAGAAAAATTAGACTGCTTCTGATGGTCTCAACATTTGTGAAAAAATGAAACTTTGCGCACACTTCACGCCTTACTGTGTAGTTTTTACAAAATGGCTCAGTTGCCGCCCCTAGAAAGTTTTAACAAACCTACCCTGTTTGTATGTTTCAACAAAATCTACTAAAAGTTGGATGCATATGTGATAGCCTAAGAGCTGAAAAAAAAATCTCTTGCAGCACTATGGTAAACCTAACAGGGATCCGACCAATTAGTTGTTTTTTTTTCTTTTCCAAATGTGGCCCCATTCTTTGGCTTTTATAGAGGCCACAATTTAAAGAACTAGTCCTGGAGATTATATCCATTTGTTTGGAAACTGTGAGTGGTTCAAATAAAGATGGTCAATGTTGCCGTGGATATGCTCTGTTTGCTAAGAAAACTATATGAAACTTGTCACACACATATCAAGATAAGTTTATTGTGTGGTTTAAAAAAATGTTGGTTAAATTGTGCCCTCTACATTTTTTTAACAAAACAGCCCCGGTTGAACATATCACCAAGTTCTAATTATAGTTGAAAGAATATGTAACAGCCCATGATCTACTAAAAGCTAATGCAAAATCTGCTCGGGCCCGAATAATAATAATAATTTCTAGAAAAAAAGAGGGACCTTGCAGCGATTGCTGCTCCGGCCCTAAAAATAATAATAATAATTAGAGCTTCGAGCAGCTATTAAGGGCCCTCGCAACCCTGGCAACATTGGGGTACTGGGACGTTGGAAATATGAAATCAAAATGGCCGACTTCCTGTGCAATTTAGCACATGGCTCTAAGAGACTTTTTTGTAGGTCTTGGCATTGTACATACTTCATCAATTTTCAAAAAGCTCGGTGCTTTTTTGAAAATTTCCTGGGAGGCTATCGATAGCAAGCCATTTTTAAAAAATTGTACGACAAACTCGTAAAATATTAATGGTTTTGCCAGGCCTGGTGTGTATGAAAAGTTTCATGAGTTTTCATTCATATTTAGAACCTCAAAATTAGCGTTGTCTTATTGGCAAACTGCGCGAATTTCTGAATTTTTGCACATTTACAGGGGTCATTCTTTTGCACCCCAATCCTAGACGGTTCATCCGATTGCCTGAAAATTTTGGCTGTACCATCTTAAGACCTGGGACAAACACTGAGACAAAATATTTTTTTTTTCAAAATACTATATGATGGGGGTGGGGCTTCAAAGGTTGCATTTTATATTTCCTTCGCCACAATGGACAAAATGCTTAATAACTCCTATGCAAAAAATCCCAAAGTTCACCTGTACATAAAAAGTCCCAACCTGAAGACATCTATATGTTATTATTCTGCTTTTCACACAGCGCCACCTAGTGGTAATAAAAACATTTCTTTGTTTTTACATTGACATACTGCACGGAGCCCGTTTAACGAATCGAGTGAAAATTTCTCAGAACAGTCTCAAGACGTTAATTTTAGTCAGTGCCGAATTTTGTGACTTTTCGGCGAAGGGCGTGGCAATTACGGTGCCGCAAAGTCTGATTTTTCTCTTTGGCAAAAAGCTCCTGTAACATCACTCAGATCATCCTATCGTCTCAAAATGTTTCACATTTGATGATAGTCCAACCCTGAAGACATCTACAAACTTATTTTTCATCGTATTGGTAGCGCCACCTACTGGTTTAAGCAAATACAAGTTATTTTTGTTGATGTTTTTCTCAGAGCAGGTTAACAAGGTCTACCTCATAATTTCTCTGACGTGTGTTCAGGCCTTCAGGATGTCAAAATTTGTCATTCTTCGCGAAAAGTTGTGGGCGTGGCTTCGCACAGTTCGCCAATAAATAATTTTTGAGGTTCTAAATATGCATGCACACTCATGAAACTTTCCACAGACATCAGACCTGGCAAAACCATCAATATTTTATTAGTTTATCATGCTGTTATTTCAAAAATGGCTCTGTAGCGACACCTAGAGTGGGAAAATAAAAACCATTCCCGGCCCGTCTGACCTAGGCTTACGAAAATTGGCAGGCATGTGTAGCACGCTGAGATGTACAAAAAAGTCCATTGCAGCTGTAGTCTAAAGTGTACAGTTAGTGAGTTCTGAATTTTTGAATATCGAATTTTGGCCCATTTTTGCACATTTATTGGGATCATTCTTTTGCACCCTGATCATAGAGAATTAATTCGATTGACTTAAAATTTCGGCGGCAACATCTTAAAACCTGGGACAAACACTGAGATGAAAATGTTTAACTTTCGAACATTTATTGCGGTCGTTCTTTTGCACCCTGATCATAGAGAATTAATCCGATTGACTTAAAATTTCAGCGATACCATCTTGAAACCTGGGACAAACACTGAGACGAAAATTTTTAACTTTTGAAATACTATATGATGGGGGCAAGGCTTCAAAGTTTGCGTTTAATGATTCTTTTTCCACAATGGACAAAATGCTTAATAACTCCCCTGCACATGCTCCTAAAAATGTCGAACTTCATACGTATATAAAGTGTTGTGTCCCAAAGACATCTATATGTGAATATTCTGAAAAAAATTGTCAGAACAGCCTAAAGATGTTCATCGTACTCTATGCCGAATTTTGTGTCTTTTCGGCAAAGGGCGTGGCCAATATGGTGCCGCAAAGTCTGATTATGCTCCGTGGCAACAAAAGCTCAAATGACATGACTCAGATGATCCTATCGTCTCTAAATTTTTTACATTTGAGGATAGTCCAACCCTGAAGACATCTACCAAGATATTTTTCATCGTAGTGGTAGCGTCAGTTAATTTTGCAGCCCGGCCCACGGAAACAACACTATCGTCAAATTTGCTCACGATACGACAGTGGTCGGTCTGATCTCAAAAGGTGACGAGACAGCTTACAGGGAGGAGGTCCAGAGACGAAAGGCTTGGTGTGAGGACAACAGACTACAGCTCAACATTGCAAAAACAAAGGAGATCGTCATCGACTTCAGGAGGAACAAGACTGTGCCACCCCCCCTCTAAGACGTGTGTGTGTGGAGAGGGTCCACACATTCAAGTTCCTGGGAGTACAGATCTCTGATGACCTCTCCTGGACACATAACACCATTATTGGCTGCCCTCTCCCCTCCCTGTCGGACATCTACACCACCCAGTGCCTCGGCCGAGCTCTCAATATCAATAAAGACAATACTCACTTGAACTCACACCTGTTCGAGCTGTTGCCCTCTGGCAGGCACGACCGGTGCATCAAAACAAAGACTAACAGACTGAAAAACAGTTTCTTCCCGAGAGCCATCTCCATGCTGAACTCTCACACACACCTACCCTTACCTTGCAGAACAGCAACATAATGTGTTTTTCTTCATCCCATTTCATATTTTTTTGTATGTAATATTTAATTAATCTATTTTATATATATAATTAAATTATTGTCGTATTGCACTTGAGCGGGGAGCTCTCTAATCTTGTTGCACACCGAGTACAATGATTCTAATTCATTTTTGAACCCCTAAACATGCACAAAAACTCACCAAACTTGGCAGTCTCATCGAGCATGGCGAAAAATTTGATATTTTAACGTTGTTGCAAACAACGCAATTAAAATGGCTCTTAGCGCCAACTAGAGTGTGATACATCAAAGGAAATCCTGGCCCATTTGACCTAGGCCTCCGAAGTTTGCCAGGCCCGTGTAGTGCCCCGTGAGTTACATATAATTTCTTTGACAACGTTAGTCTAAAATGAACAGGAAGTGAGTTATGAATTTTGGAATGTCCAACTTTCGCCCATTTTTGCACATTGACAGGGGTCATTCTTCTGCACTCTGATCCTAGAGCAGGCATAACCAAATGGCGGACCGTGCGATGGTTCGGACCGGACCCATGACCGCTCTACGATGAATTTTTTTCAGGGCGCATTCGCAAACGTTGGCGCTGCAATTCTAGTTAATAATAATAATATTCAAAAGAAAAGGTGGTGTCAAAGAAAAATTAGTCGTGGACCTCTGTGACTTTTAATTGAATACCTCTGTCCTAGAGGGTTCCTCTAATTGCCTCAAATTCCCGCCAGTACCATCTTAAGATCTGGGACAAACACTGGGACAAAGATTTAATATAAATAGTTTAAAATAGTTTCCGAAATACTATATGGCGGGGGCGGGGCTACAAAGTTTTCGTTTAATATTTCCTTCGCCGCAATGGACAAAATGCTTAATGACTCGCCTGCACATGCTGCTAAAAATCCAAAACATCACATCTACATAGAGTCGTGACCCGAAGACATCTGTTTATATTCTGTTATCACACATCAGGCCTTGCAAAATCATCAATATTTTATTAGTTTGTCGTGTAGTTTTTTTTAAAATGGCTCGCTATGGCCCTCTAGAAATTAAAAAAAAAAAGCAACCCTGCTTGTGTGTTTCACATAGCTTTTTGAAAATTTTATGGAGTATGTATAAGGCCAAGGCCTACAAAAAAAGTCTCTGGGAGCGATGAGCTAAATTGCACAGGAAGTCAGCAATTTTGAACTTTAAGGGGGCGGGTGTCCACAATGGACTAAAATGCTTAATAACGCCGCTGCACATACTCCAAAAAAAATCCCAAACTTTACCTGTACATAAACATCCCATGCTAAAGGCATCTATATGTTATTATTCTGTTATACACACAGCGCCACCTAGTGGTAAAATTCGACTGAAAATTTGTCAGAACAGCCTCAAGGCCGGGCCATTACGGAGCCGCAAAGTCTGAGTATTCTTTGTGGCAACAAATGCTCTTGTAACATGACTCATATGATCCTATCTACTAAAATTTTTTTACATTTGAGGATAGTCCAACCCGGAAGTTATTTTCGTTGATGTTTTTCTGTGAGCAGGTTAACAAGGTCTATCTCTTATTTGCCATGAGGAGTGTTAGGCCATCAGGATGTCACAATACGAAATTTGTCATTTTTCGTGAAAGGCTGTGGGTGTGGCTTCACTTCACACAGTTTTCCAATAAAACAACGCTTATTTTGGGGATCTAAATATGAATGAAAACAAATTAAACTTTGCACACACATCAGGCCTGGCAAAATCATAAATATTTTATTAGTTTGTCATGCAATTCTTTAAAATTGTCTCACTATCGCCCCCTAGATATTGAAAAAAAAAAAACAGCCCCAGATCTGTGTTTCACCAAACTTTTTGAAAATGTCATGAAATATATACAAAGCCAAGACCTAATAAAAAGTCTCTTGGCGCCACATGCTAAATTGAACAGGAAGTCGGCCATTTTGAATTTACTTAAAACATTGACGAAGCTTTGACAACAAAAGCTGCTCTAACTTTAACTACACAAAAATTCCTCCAGCCTCGGATGTGTCTTTCACCTAGCTTTTTAAAAAATTGATGGAGTATGTACAAGGTCAAGACCTACAATTAAGTCTCAGGGAGCCATATGCTAAATTGCACAGGAAGTCGGCCATTTTGAATTTACTTCAATCATTGATGTGGCTTACCTACTCTGAATTTACTTTACAGGGTCTACCTACCATATATAATCCTGCATGCGAAATAATTTTGAACATATGACAATGTTTTACAGTTGTTTTTGGAAGTGACATCAGTAATCCCTTGGTGCTTTTTCCACCCTCTCCTTTCAGTGGTGATCTCGCTCAGCTATGTCCACCGTTCCCAATCTCTCTGGAGAAAGAGTCCTTTTAGCAATTCCTGGTGGTGTCTCACAGTACCTGTGGTGTAAGTCATAGCCTCCTTTGCATCATTATTGAAAATTACACCGAGTTGTAAAATGTCCATCTAAATCTTTGATCTACAGGTTTTTTCTTCCTTTAAGTTACTTCAATTTGAAATATTACACATTGAATATGATCTTAAACAGACAAATCCCCAGACCTCAGACTTAAGTGGTGCACATGAAATAATTGGGAGGGCCCACTTATTAGTCAAACCCTAGAGACAGTACTTGCATTGCACCACATATTTGATGCCAGCGTACTCTATTCATGCACCACTGCCACTCCCAGTCACAAGTCTTGATTGGCGCTCTTTGCGACAAACGCTCACTGTACCAGAGACATTTACTTTATATTTACATTGACGTAGCTTGAGTATGTTGATGTCGTAAGCTGTCTTGGATATGGAATCAAAGAGGCACGGCTGTTGTGATTTTGTGCAGCTGTGCCACTAAATAAATAAATTCTTAAATGTTTCCAATATGGGCCCCCCATTGGGGAGGCCTACTGATGAGATTCTGGGGTGTGCCTTATACTTTGGACAATATGCACACCCTTTGGCGAGGCCTACTGACAAGAATCCAGGGTGTGCCTGATAATTTGGCATATATGGCTGCCCCATTGGGGAGGCTGACAGATGCTGAATGGGTTAAAGTTGGAACAGTTAGCATCAGTTGAAAAATGTAGAAATAATAGGAGAAAAAAAAAGTTTTTAATTTTGTTATCGCTATTTTACATATGAAAAATTTAATTTTGGGGACATGAGTAGCCATACTCTTAATGGAATCTGGAGTGGAATGGTTTGAATCGGTCAAAAAATTTGGACAAAGGAAGAAAAAAAAAAAACGTCTTAATTTTTTGTGGGTATTTTAATTGTGAAAATGTTTAATTTGGGAATGGTTTGAATCAGGCAAAAAGTTAAGAAATTATAGCAAAAAATAGATAAAGTATTTTTTTCAAAATATGGTGTTGTCTAATTGGAAAAATGGTGAGATTTTTGGTAGGTTTTGAGCATTGTTTGGCATAAGATGAACTGTTAAAAGTTGGAACGGATTGAATTGATCAAAAAATGTCAATTTGAGGAGAAAACCCCCCAAAATTTTCTTCATTTGCACTGTCTCCAGACCAAACAACATCGCTGGTCTCACCACAGTTCTATATATCTTTTCTTTCATTTTAGCTGAAACTCTTCTATCGCACATCACACCTGATACTTTTTTCCACCCGTTCTAGTCAGCCTGCACACGCTTCTTCACTTCTTTTCCACACTCTCCAATCCACACTCTGGACCAGAGATACTCAAACTCAAACCTTCTTGGTCTCTTCTCCCTGTACGCTCACTCTTCCTCTTGGGTCCCTCTCATTTACATGCAGATACTCCGTCTTGCTACGGCTAATTTTCATTCCCCTCCTGTCTGCTCTCTTCAGTCTTCTCACTGTCCCACTTCTTCTTGGCTAACCTCTTTCTCTGGATCAATTTCTGCACCTTCTCATTCCACCACCAAGTCTCCTTATCTCCTTTCCTTCCAGATGACAGACACACCAAGGACTTTCCTATCTGTCTCCCTGATCACATTTGCTGTAGTTGTCCAGTCATTTGGGAGATCCTCCTGACCATATAGAGCCCATCTGGACGCCTTCCTGAAGGTCAAACAACACTCTTCCCCTTTCAACTTTTTTTCCCTCTGCTCTGCCTTTGCCCTCTTTGTCGTTTTCACCACTAGAGTCATCCTACACACTATCATCCTATGCTGTCTGCCTACACACTCACCTACCACTACTTTGCAGTCGCTGTTCTCCTTCAGATTACACCATCTACACAAGATGTAGTCTACCTTTGTACTCCTACCTCCACTCTTGTAGGTCATCCCATGTTCCTGCCTGGAGAATATCAACAGCCATTTTCATGAACATCGGACCTTGCATAATACATCTGTTTGGAAAACTGATCACCACTAAAATCGCCCTCCTAAAAGGGCTTTTTTCCTGATGACTAAAGCCACAGATTGACGTGCCCTTACTTTGATCTTGGCTTCTGCATTTGTTTTGTTTTTTTCCATCTCAGACTATGCCGATATCATTTTTGTAATATGCTATGCATAATACTAGCATTGGTGATCCCATTGATATGCCACTTATCGTTATTGGCCGATTCTGATACGATCAGCTGCACGTTTTTCCAAATTTAGAGCTACTCACGATTATTATTTTTTTGATCATCGATTCTGTCCAGTATTTTTTTTCGATTGATGTTCAGATTTAAGAAAAATACAAAAAAACATTCTATCCAAATGATCATGTATTTATACAAAACAGGACTTTTTTTTTTAAAACTGTGTGCAGAAAATGCACAGACATTATTACATAAATATTCGCTCTATACATCATTATGAAATGTAGACTTTGGAAGAATTGCCCCGTTAGTATACTGAACTCATCTGTATTGATAAAGCACTTTAAGACAATGATGTATACAAAGTGCTGTACAAAAATTGAGCCAAAGGAAGTCATACAACAACAAACAAAACCATTTTTTAATGAAGACAGTAAAAAAAGAAATAGTGAGTATGTAAGACTCATGCTGAGCCATAAGCCAAAATTAAGAGAAGTTTTAAAGATGGGAAGCGAGGGGGCTTGCCGAACGTTTAACAACGGAAAAGGCTCGATCCCCTCTGAGCCATTGCTTAGTCTGCGGTACGGCTAATAGCTTCTGGTCCGCTGACCTGAGGCTGGTGCGTAAGGGTGGAGGGGTTCAGAGAGTGGGTGCGAGATATTTAAAGATCAAGAACAATCGAATCTTAAAAAGAACTCTTAAATGTACAGGGAGCCAGTGAAGAGATGCCAGAGTAGCAGTTATGTGTGACCAGCAGCATTTCAGACCAACTGTACACGTTTGATGGAGTATTGGCAGACTCCAAAATACAGTACAGTGCATTACAGTAATTCAGCCAAGATGTGTCAAAGGCATAAATTACTGTTTCAAAGTGCTGTTGAGAAAAGAGATACTTCATCTTAGCCAACTGCCTTAAATGAAAAAAGATGGAGTCATCAAAAGCCGCAATTTCACGGTCCAATTTAATATCACCGTCCAGTTTAAGACCCAAGTTGGAGACTGTTGGCTTTAGATAAGGAGCCAGGGGGCTCAGGTCAGAAGGATGAGAAATTCAAGGGCCACTGGGACCAAACACATAATGTCTGTTTTCTTTTCATTTAAATAAATGAAATTCAGCGCCATCCAGGTCTTGATTTTCTCCAGACTAGACAAAAGTGGCTTTGAGAAGGTGTCTTTTTTGCTCAATCTGACAGTCATCCGCATAGCAGTCAAAGGAAATAACATGTTTCTTGAGTTGGAACCCAAAAGGAGCAGATACAATGAAAACAGCAGAGGCCTCAGAATTGAACCCTGTGGAACACTATATAATGGAGCACTGTGGGACTCAGAGCAACCAAGACTAACACAAAGAGTTCTGTCAGCCAAATAGGATCAAACCACTCAAGGGCACCCCTTCTAATGCCCACCTGGTGCTGCAACAGAAGCTGTAACAAACACTGCAGTTAAGTCCAACAAAACCGGACATAGCCTTCAGTGTCATTTGCCAAGATGATGTCATTAAAAACATCAAAACAGGGCTGACTCTGTGCTATCATCATCTGTAAACCTGACTGGAAGACCTCTGTGACATTGTTAATCCAAGAACGGTATTAACTGCATGTGCACCACTTTATCCAGTTTTTTTTTTTTTTTCGAAATGGGTCGAAAATTGACATATCTTGATCAAGGACAAGTTTCATGAGCAAGGGTTGCACCACTGCATGTTTAAATTGTTGAGTTGAATTTAAGGGCTGATCTAAACATTTTACAAAGGTTTTCTTGATAGTAACAAAAATTACTTTACAAGTTATTGCAGAAATAGCTATGGCATTGTCCTGCCAAAAATGGTTGCAAGTTGTCTTTCATGTCGGTTTGTCAGTTGATGCACTTTTTAGTGGCAACGGATATTAAAATGAACAAGAAATTGAAGAAAACACAGAAATCTTTTTTTCTTTATTTTCCATGGCTGTATGCAAAAAGAAATTAAGTCAGTTTTGTTGAATTTATTTGGGAAATATATTTTGTACACATTAACATGAAAAATATTGAGGATACACTGCGGTCGTCAACAACCATGCATATCAAGTTTCATGATGTAAGTGATTGCTTCTCTCCTTCAGTCTTCTCAGTCAGATTGTCCAGGCCACTGTGGATTACCAGTTGTGGCATGACCCAGGCAGCCTCCTGAATTTTGGTCTGGGTGACATACCTCTGCTTGGCTGGCTGCTTGTTTCTCTGTCTCTTCTGCTGGTGGTAATAGTCAATGAGGTGGTGAAGTTACATGAGATAAGGTAAGACGTATACACTGTGTTCCAAGTTATGCATATGTGATTTAGTTTTTAAAGGGAGATTTTTATATATTATCCCTGTGCTGTCAAAACGTATGTATTTTTGTCTTTTGATTTTTTTTTTATAATGTTCACGTTAATGGGATGTCCGGAACGCGGTATCCCCATTAACGTAATTTTTTTTTTTAAATGACAAAGATGGACAAATGTGTTTTTCACAGGACAGCGATGATATGTTATATGTGGTTTAATCTATTAAATTTAAGCAGTAACAAAGTATAATTAAATAATTCTATTATATATTTATATTATATATTTATATAATTATATTTTAGTGATTATAATTACAGTCCTGAGTCCAGTAATGTGGTGTTACAAAATCAGGGCCATAAGACAAAATTAGATAAAAGAAGACGAGAAAACCATTTAGATAAACTGAACCAATCACCTTAATGGCCTTCCTTTCCTCTGCACCTGTTATGCAAAGTAGTGTGAACACCTTCCACAGTAAGGGACCTGCAAATCCTCTACACCCCATTTCAATGGACTGACAGCGCCTTCGAGCCTCCTCTTTGGCATTGCTCGACTAATTCCTGGTATATATATGTATATGAATCAGAATGCCCTTTACTGTCATTGTCATTGTACAACGAGATTGGAGAGGTCCTCTCTCCATTGCCATATAACAAAAATTTAATTAAATATATCAATGGAATTAATTAAAGATTAAATAAGTAAATAGACAATAAATATGAAAGTAAATAAATATTACACATTATGTTGCAGTTCAACAAGGTATGGGTAGTTGTGTGTGAGAGTTCAGCATGGAGATGGCTCTTGGGAAGAAACTGTTTTTTAGTCTGTTAGTCTTTATCTTGATGCACCTGTAGCGCCTGCCAGAGGGCAACAGGTCGAAGAGGTGTGAGCTCAGGTGAGTATTGTCTTTGATGATCTTGTGAGTATATGTATGTATGTATGTATATGTATATATATATATATATATATATATATATATATATATATATATATATTGTTGGAGTCGGGTCACCGTGGAAATGAGAAGTAGTTAGTAAATCAACCTTTAAAAGCCGAACTTACTCCAATGCGTGTACGTTTTTTTTGTGCTCAAGAAGAAAAGGGTAAAATAAAGACTCAACAACTGATTGGAGTTCCACTATTTACTTTCTTCAATTTCTGGCGTTCAGGAAATAGTACAAAGACAGATATCTGGGCAGCTTTTTCTTAATCTGACGAGAAAATGCGCACCATCTTTCAGCCCAGCTTCAGTTTTTATCGGAGTTTTTTTATGTCAAGGGTAATGTAGGTTGAATCGGTCGTCCTCGCTCCCTCCCACGGCACGGGTCCACGTCCAAGGAAAGGTCTTCCCCAGGTTAGTCATCGTCTGGATAGTTGATGATGGTCGATTCCCGTCTGGTCCCTTAGACTGGCACGCCAAGGCTGGCCTTCTCCGGCGGGCCGTCCCTCCGTCTCTCCCTCCGCTGGCATTCTTCTGTAATCTTGTCGGTGTGCATGTGTGCGTGTGAATGTGTAGGTGCAGGTGTATGTATATGTGCCTGTGTATGTGCACGTGTATGTGCAGGTGTATGTATATGTCTGTGTGTGTGTATGCGTATGTGCATGTGCACCGATCTCCAATTGTTATGTCTTTCGGAATGTGTTTTTCTTTTGATAGCGTCTGTGTGAGTCCTCCAGTGCCCAATTAGGTATGTTTGCATCCCTACAGCCAATGTGGAGAATGTGCTTCGTCATATTTGTCCATGAAGTGCTGTGAATGTGAGGGCAGCTCATGGACATGCTATGTGCGCAAATCTATTCTCACGACTGAGAATTTCAATAAAGTTCACACATTTAAGCTAAGTACTATAAATTTAGCATATGAGAATAATATAATAAATCAGTAAACATCAGGACTACAATCCCAGTCATTCTTGTGACCCGTGCTTCTAGTTTCATTTGATAAATGCTTCTTGTTTCATCAATGTTTAAAATATTCAGTAAATATGAACCTGCTAACTTTAATTATCGACATTCTCTCCCGCATGTGTTTAAAATAATGCCAGTAATCGTAATAGAATTCTTCAATATATATATGAATATATATATATATATATATATATATATATATATATATATACACTATATATATACACACACACACACACACATATATATATATATATATATATATATATATATATATATATATATATATATATGACAGCAAATCAATATCACAATAAATTCAAAAATTTTACCTCTAACGATAAATGCACGATAATTTCTCCCCCATGGACCAAAATCAATAAAAGATAAAAGATAAAGATGTCCTTTATTAGTCCCACAATAGGGAAATCTGAGGTGTTACAGCAGCAAAGATATAGATCACACAGAGTCGGCGGCGTAATGTAGCCGTTAATGTATAACATTAGCAGCAGACATTCATAAAAAGCATGCAAATATACACAGTACAAACATATCTAAGTGTAAGGAAACACTCCTAATGCCTGTCCATTATACAGAGGGGGAAACGCTGTAATGATAAAAACTACTGAATGATTGAAAATACTGCAATGATAAAAATATTGCAATGATAAAAGTACTGTAATGGTAAGAGTACTGAAATGATAGAAAAGTACTGCAATGATAGAAAATACTGCAATGATAAAAGTACTGTAATGGTAAAAAGTACTGCAATGATAAAATATACTGCAATGGTAAAAGTACTGTAATAGTGAACGTCCTGCAATGGTAGAAATACTGCAATGATAGAAGTACTGTAATAAGAATACTGTAATGGTAAACAAAATACATCATTGGTCAATATTTAAGTACACCATTGGCTGAAAGTACAGTAGTAGTGTATATGGCATCCTAGGACTGCACATTTGCACTAATGCCCTCCCGTTTGTAGGCCTGACCCAATGTTCTTGTTAAAAAGTCTGACAGCAGTCGGCAGGAAGGAGCGGCGAAATCTCTCTTTGGTACAGCGAGGGTGTAACGGTCTATCACTGAAGGAGCTGTGGAGTGTTCTCAGAGTGTCATTGAGTGGGTGGGCTGGGTTGTCCAGCATTGATGACAGTTTTGCCGTCATCCTCCTGCCCCCCACTGAGTCCACAGAGTCCAGGGAGCAGCCCAGGACAGAGCTGGCCCTACTCACTAGTTAGTCCAGTCTCTTTTTGTCCCGGCCCGAGATGCCTCCTGCCCAGGAGACCACTCCATAGAAGATGACTGATGAAACCACCGAGTCATAGAAGTTCCTGAGGAGTGTTCCCCAAATGCCAAAGGACCTCAGCCGCCTGAGTAGGAAGAGTCTGCTCTGACCCTTCCTATAGAGAGCGTCTGTGTTGTCGCTCCAGTCCAGTTTATTGTTCAGATGAACACCCAGGTACTTGTAAGTTGAGACCCTCTCAACGTCTGTTCCCTGGATATTCACTGGTGCAGGTGGAGAGTGCCGACGCTTGCGGAAATCCACCACCAGCTCTTTGGATTTCCCAGCGTTTATTTGGAGGCGGTTCTGCTGACACCAGACCACGAACCCCTGCGTAACCCCTCTGTAATCCCGATCGTCACCGTCAGTGATGAGGCCGACAATCGCAGAGTCATCAGAGAACTTCTGCAGGTGACAGGTTGTGGAATTGTATTTATAGTCCGAGGTGTAGAGGGTGAACAGGAAGGGAGCCAGAACAGTTCCCTGCGGCGCTCCCGTGCTGCAGAGGAGCACGTCAGACACACAGTCCTGTGTCCTCACGTATTGTGGCCGGTTTGTGAGGTAATCGTGGATCCATGTGATGAGGTGGTGGGCCACTCCCGCCTGCTCCAGCTTGTCTCCCAATAAGGCGGGCTGGATGGTGTTGAAAGCACTTGAGAAATCAAAGAACATGATCCTCACCTTGCCCCCCGCCTTCTCCAGGTGGGAGAGTGAAGTGTGGAGCAGGTAGATGATGGCATCATCCACACTGATGTCAGGCTGGTAAGCGAACTGGAGTGGGTCCATTGAGGAGATGACCAGGGGGCGCAGATGGACGAGGACCAGTTTCTCCAGGGTCTTCATCAGATGAGACGTCAGCGCCACTGGTCTGAAGTTGTTGAGCTCCTTCGGATGGGGTGTCTTTGGAACCGGAACCAGGCAGGATGTTTTCCACAGCTGGGGGACTCTGCCCAGCTTCAGGCTCAGGTTGAACATGTGCTGGACGATTCCACACAGTTGGTCTGCGCAGGATTTGAGGAGCTGGGAGCTAATCCCATCTGGGCCTGCTGCCTTCCTCGCCTTCATCTTCCTCAGCTGGTTCTTCACCTGAGATGCTGTGAGGAACAAGGCTGAGCAGGAGGAAGTGGTGGTTGTCTGATGAGGCTGGGAACTGGAGCCTGTGGAGAGAGAGAGGGGGAGAGAGGGTCTCGTTCGCAGTGGCAGGAGGGGTTGGTGGGGGCTGAAGCAGGGGAGCCTGGGCGGGGTCAGGCATTTGATCAAACCTATTGAAAAATAGGTTCAACTCATTTGCCCACTGAAGCCCCCCCCCCTTCTGGGTCTTACCTGGTTGTCCGTGGCCTGAGATGGTCTTCAGGCCCCTCCAGACATCCCTGGCATTGTTCCGCTGCAGTTGTTCCTCCATCCGCATCCTGTAGGACTTTTTCCCCTCTCGGATCCTCCTTCTCAGCTGACGCTGCACTCTTTTCAGCTCGTCCTTGTCGCCTGACACAAAAGCCCTCTTTTTCTCCTTCAGGAGAGCTTTAATGTCCGGTGTGATCCAGGGTTTGTTGTTGGAGAAACATCTTACAGTCCTGGTGGGAATGGTCTTCTCCATGCAGAAGTTTATATAGTCTGTAATTGTGTCTGTTAGACCATTAATGTCCTCACCGTGAGCTTCGCTGAATACCTCCCACACAGTTGTGTTGAAACAGTCCTTTAAGGCCTCCTCGGCTTCTCCAGACCATTGCTGAACTGTGCGTGTCACAGCTGGCGGACCAGAGGTTTGTACACAGGCAGGAGAGCAACCAAGTTGTGGTCAGCTTGGCCCAGCGGGGGGAGGGGCAGTGATGGGTACGCCTCCTTGGTGTTGGCATAGAAAAGGTCCAATATTTTATTGTCTCTGGTGTGGCAGGTTACATATTGTGTGAATGAAGGCAGAGAGGAGGAAGGAGAAGCATGATTGAAGTAACCAGAGATAATGAGCAGGGCATTTGGGTGCTGTGTTTGTAGCCTGCTCACAGCTGCAGTCAGTACGTCACAGGCTGTCTCACTGTTAGCAGAGGGCGTCACGTACGCCGCCACCGCGATCACATGACTGAACTCTCACGGTAAATAGAACGGACGCATGCTAACAGCTATCAGCTCAATGTCCCGACTGCAAAGTTGATCCTTAACAGTTATGTGCCCAAGGTTACACCATCTATCATTAACAAACACTGCCAGCCCTCCCCCTTTCCTCTTACCGGTCTCCAGTGTCCTGTCCGCGCGTAGTATTTGGAAGCCGTCCAAATCCACGACGGCGTCCGGCGTTAGCTCTGTTAGCCACGACTCCGTGAACACCAGCAAGCTAGCCTCCCGGACAATCCTCTCATGCCGGGTTAGCGCTGTTAGCTCGTTCATTTTATTGGGGAGGGATCGAACATTCCCCATAATAACGGACGGGAGGACGGGGTGGTATCGTCTCCTCCTTGCCTGGCGTTTAGCCCCCGCACGACATCCCCGTCTCTTCCTCCTCAGCTCGCGGGGGATATCGGGTCTTGCTCCGGGAGCCGGCGCGGGGTTAGCACGGAGTGCTAACAGCTGATCTCTTGAGTACACGATCGATCCGTAGGTCCGAGTTTCGTCTCCGGACACGATCGCGCAAAAAACAGCCCCCAACAGCAGTAAAACCACCGCAAGTTGTATGTCCATTGCTGAGAACGCACAAAAAAGTCTCAATAGTGAGCCACACTGCTGTAAACAGGCAGCCACTCGCGCGGCGCCGGAACCGGAAATCAAATAAATGCAGGAAATGCATGTTAACTTTTTTTTTTTATATTGACCAACTGGTACACATTACTTTCAATGGAAAATAAAAGAACGTAAATTATATGTACAAACATTCCAAATAGCTTGCTTTTGCATGACTTGAACAATGTCTCAAAGAACAGGAGAAAAGGGTTACCTCTAGCCAAACCTTTTTTCGTCCCGAAATGGAGTAGTTACTGTAGATATTATAGTAGAGTTACTGTGAAAGAGGAGCTTGTTAGGAATGTCCTGGAAGTTAAAAGAGTGTCAGATAGAGTGAATAACCTGAAGCTAGAAATCGAAGGTGTGATGATCAATGTTGTTAGTGGGTATGCGCCACAGGTAGGATGTAAGCTGGAGGAGAAGGAGAACTTTTGGTTAGACTTTGATGAAATGATGCGGAGCATCCCTAGCAGTGAGGGAGTTGTCATTGGTGCAGACTTCACTTTCTTGGACACACAACACCACAGCAGTGGTAAAGAAGGTCCACCAGCGTCTGCACTTCCTGAGAGTCCTCAGGAAATTCAACCTGGACAGGAAGCTGCTGCTGGCCTTCTACCACTCGTCCATCGAGAGCCTGCTGACGTACTGTGTCTCCACCTGGTACAGCGGCTGCATTGAGGCGGACAGAGTGAGGCTCCAGAGGACAGTCAAAACAGCGCAAAGGATTATTGGCTGCCCTCTCCCCTCACTGTCGGACATCTACACCGCCCGGTGCCTCAGCAGGGCTTTCAATATTGTCAAAGACAATACCCACCCAAACTCACACCTGTTCGACCTGATGCCCTCTGGCAGGCGCTACAGGTGCATCAAATCAAATACCAATAGATTGAGAAACAGTTTCTTTCCAAGAGCCATCTCCATTCTAAACTCTCACACACACACACACGACCACCCTTACCTTGCAGAACAGCAACGTGATGTGTTTTTATATATCCTATTCAGTATTATTTTCCATTGGACTAACTATTCTCTTATCTAAATTATATACTTAACTGAATTATTTTTGTATTGCACTGGAGAGGGGAGCTCTCTAATCTCGTTGCACACTTGAGTACAATGACAATAATTGGATTTCTGATTCTGATTCAATGGACATGTTGGTGGAGGAAACAGTTTTGATGGGCAGGTTTGATAGTGGTTGACTTTGCAAAAAGGATGGACATGGCTGTTGTCTTCCAGAAGTGGCGGGAACATTGGCTGACCTCCAAGAGTGGAGGTAGGAATACACAGGTAGACTACATCTTGTATAGACTGTGTAATCTGAAGGAGATTAGTGACTGCACAGTAGTGGTAGGTAAGTGTGTAGCCAGACAGCATGAGATGGTAATATGTAGGATGACTCTGGTGGTGTGAACAAAAGGGCAAAGGTGGATCAGAGGACAAAATTTGGATGAGGAAGTCTGGAAGAGAATAGACCGGATTACAGGGACATGCAGCGGAAGGTGAAAGTGGAAGTGACAAAGGCCAAACAAGGGGTTTACGATGACTTGTATGCGAGGGTGGACAGTAAGGAGGGAGAGACCGATCTATACAGGTTGGCAAGGCAGAAAGACAGAGATGGGAAGGACGTGCAGCTGGTTAGGGTAATACAGGATAGGGATGGAAGTGTTTTGACAGATGCCAGTAGTGTGATTGGAAAATGGAAAGAGTACTTTGAAGAGTTGATGAATGAGGAAAATGAGAGAGAACAAAGAGAAGGAGAAGCGACTGCTGTGAACCAGGAAGTAGCAAAGATCAGTAAGGATGAGGTGAGAAGAGCATTGAAGAGGATGAAGAGCGGAAACACACTCTGCCCTGATGATATACCCGTGGAGGAATGGAAGTGTCTAGGAGAGATAGCAGTAGAATTTCTGACTGGGTTGTTCAACAGGATCTTAGACAGTGGGAAGATGCCCGAGGAATGGAGGAGACGTGTGCCGGTGCCCATTTTTAAGAACAAGGAAGATGTGCAGAGCTGTGGCAACTTCAGAGGAATAAAGCTGATGAGCCACACAATGAAGCTGTGGGAAAGAGTGGTAGAATCTAGACTGAGGGCAGAGGTGAACCTCTGTGAGCAGCAGTATGGCTTTATGCCAAAAAAGAGTACAACAGCAATATTTGCTTTGAGGATGCTGATAGGGAAGTACAGAGAAGGTCAAAAGGAGCTGCATTGTGTCTTTGTAGATCTGGAGAAAGAGTGTCCAGAGAGGAACTGTGGTTCTGTATGAGGAGGTCTGGAGTAGCAGAGTGTGTTCAAGTGGTGCAGGATATGTATGAGGACTTTAAGACAGTGGTGAGGTATGCTGTAGATGTGACGGAGGAGTTCAAGGTGGAGGTGGGACTACATCAGGTATCAGCTCTGCGTCCCTTCTTGTTTGCTATGGTAATGGACAGGATGACAGACGATATTAGACAGAATCTCCATGGACTATGATGTTTGCAGATGACATTGTGATCTATAGTGAGAGCAGGGAACAGGTGGAGGTGAAGCTTGAGCCGTGGAGGTCTGCCCTGGAATGACGATTAGCCGTAGCAAGACGGAGTACCTGTGTGTGAATGAGAAAGGGCCCAAGTGGAAGAGTGAGCTTACAGGGAGAAGAGACCAATAAGGTGGAGGAGTTTAAGTATTTATGGTCAACAGTCCAGAGCAATGGAGAGTGCGGAAAATAAGTGAAGAAGCGTGTGCCTGCTGGCCGGAATGGGTGGAGAAGTGTCAGGTATAATGTACGATAGAAGAGTTCCAGCTAAAATGAATGGAAAGATTTATGGAACTGTGGTGAGACCAGCGATATTGTCTGGTATGGAAATAGTGCCACTGAGGAAAAGACAGGAGGCAGAGCTGGACGTGGCAGAGATGAAGATGCTGAGATTCTCTTTGGGAGTAACCAAGATGGATAGGATCAGGAATGAGCGCATGATAAGGACAGCACATGTTAGAGGCTTTGTAGATAGTCCGAGAGGCCAGACTGAGATGGTTTGGACATGTCCAGAGAAGAGATTGTGAGTATATTGGCAGAAGGATGCTGAGTTTCCAAGTGGACATGAAAGTAGTTCGGGTGAGAGCAGAGGAGGCAGAGGACAGGGTTAGATGGAGAAAACTGATTTACTGTAGGAAAAAGCCAAAAGGAAAAGAAGAAGATGTAAATATCTATATGTATCTATATGTATATACAAAAAAAGCAGCTGGGATTAGGCTCCAGCATGCCCGTGACTCTCATGAGGCGTAGTGACTCAGATCATGGATGGATGGATGAATATTTGGAATGTCCTTTGTTACAGCTGCAGCTGTTGTGAAATGCGATACATAAAGTTGGATTATATTGTAAAAATTAACATACCGTATTTTCCGGACCATAGGGCGCACTTTAAGGTCCCAAATCTTCCCCAAAACAAACGAGGCGCCTTGTAAAGCGACGCGCCCCTTATATTGACTAAGCATCACTCTCGACCGTCAACCCTTTTACTCATTGGGCTGTTCGGAGTGCATGTTAGCACACCCTGCTGGTCAAAGTTTGAGTCATCTATGCTTCGAATTGACTGTGACTAATACATTATGTGACGATGGTGTTTGGGTGATGGTGTAGGAGAAAGCTGGACAAAAGGGCGGCTGTCCACAATGTTGTAGTCTGTCTTATCATTTATGTTATTGCAAGCAAGAAACGTCCCAGGTTTAGACAACAGACTGCAAAAAGCCCAAAGCACAACACGCACATCTCTCTAAACAGCCATGTGATTGGCTGAGTCTAAGTGGCTCCCAAGAAGCCATTGCTGTAATTGGCTAAGGCTGAGTGGCTCCCAAGAAGCCATTGCTATAATCTTTTTGTGTTATTTTTATTTCTTTTGGGTATATAGATGGCACGAGAGATACATGTTTTGTATTAATCTCATTTCTTTGTTTCAGTGTTTGCTTGTATGCTGAGTTTTTTTTGTTTTGATTTGAAACCGTGACTCTAAGGAGTGTGGTGACCAGTGAAGTCTCTCCCCTGACGTTGTCTTGTAGACATACAGTGAAACCCCGGTTATTGCGGTTAATGGGAACCGAGACCACCCGCGAAAAATGAAAATCCGCGAAGTAGCGGCGCCCCTTCAAAAATGCTTAAAAAAACCTATACAGGTATACAGTATTACCCCCCTGTATACAGTACACCATATGGAATACGGGTAGAGAGAGAGAGTGAAATTCATGTTATAACAAAAAAAAACAAATTATTATTAAAAATTATTTTTTTATTCCCCAGCCATTATTTTTGTATTTATTCAATTACTTCTTTTTGTATTTATTTAATTACTTCGACTTTTACCTGCTGGTACGCCATCCGGTGTGCCCTGTGAATGTTATGATCCTCCAGTTCTGCTGGAGGATTGAGCAGGACTCTCCAAACGCAGACACAGGGAAAAAAGGTGGTGATACAAACATATTTATTATAATCACAATATAGTCAGTATCCAATTACAATCTAGGACAGGCGCGGGCAAACTACGGCCCGGGGGCCACATGTGGCCCGTTAAACGTTTTAATCCGGCCCGCTGAACTTGTAAAAATTTAAAAGAATGAACCTTGTTTGTTTTATTTTCTAAATACTGTGGTTTTTCAAAGACATATATATTGTTGTAATGCTTTTGTTCACTTTCATTTCAAATTAAATGTATTTATTCTCTCCGATGAAGTGAGGTTACCCAAACACTCCATCCATGTGCTTCTGGTCCGGCCCCTCTGTCAAATTTTAGAACCCATTGTGGCTCGCCAATCAAAAAGTTTGCCCACCCCTGATCTAGGACTATGAGGGTCTATCGGCTGTAATATATATAATACCAATCTATCGGCGGAAAGAACGTAAAGCGCTGGTGGAACACTCGCACCAGGAAAAGGGAATAACTATAGAACGAAAAACGCTTGCAAAAGGCAAGGAATGACTAACGAAGATTGCTTACCACGGAAGGATAAGAGGAGAACAATCATCGACAGAAAAAGAGAACAGAAAACGAGCCGAGCTGTAGCTGATAACGAAATGAAAGAAAAACGCGACAACAAGAAACACTTGAACAAGATAACGATCGAAGTACGGGAGCATGAGAGAGTAGGATAACAATCCGACGCCAGGTAGTCAGTGTAGGTGGATTATATAGTGAGTGTAATCAGTGAGTGAATGGGAATCCGGTGCGGGGCTGGTGGGCGCGTCTCGCAGCAGCTGACGGCATGGCGCGAGACGATCGCTGGAGGAACGCCCACACAGCCGAAAAAACAAAAACACACGCGGCATGACAGGCACGGATCATGACAGTGAAATGAAAGGTGGCATTCTTCATTTATTTATTTATTCATTCATAACTGACAGCCTCGCGCTCCGCTCGTGCCCGGGCGGAAGAGGTACTCCTCTTCGGCTTAATTGTCACGCACGCCGGACCTGCTCCCCCGAAGCGTGTCTCCGTTCGGTTGAACTCGGTTTCATTTTTCCCCGCTCGTGCCCCGGGCGGAAGGTGCTCCTCTTTGGCTTAACTGCCAGGCACGCCGGCCGGCCTCCTCCGGAGCTCTTGTACGGTCCCGAACGGAGCGAAATGTCGCCCCACTCGTGCCCGGGCGGAAGGTGCTCCTCTTCGGCTTAACTGCCACGCACGCCGGCCGGAGCTCTGGTACGGTCCGAACCGCGCGAAATGTCAACCCAAATCGTGCCCGGGGGAACGTGCTCTTCTTCGTCCACTCTCCTCTTCGCCCACGCTCTTCTTCGGCGCACGCCGGCCGTCTAACCGCTCCAGCGCCCCGTCGTGCCGCTCGGCGAAACTACAATGCCCCCGCGGAGCGAATGGAGAGCCCCGATCGTGCCTGGCAAAAAAGTTTTTAATTTTCGAATATTTTTTTTAGACCCGCGAAGCACTGAACCCGCGAAAGGTGAACCGCGAAGTAGCGGTGTTTCACTGTATTGCCATGACACCTCTTATTGGTTAGAGTCAGTGTTATTGGCAGTGATTCCTTATAGTTTCAGGACATCTGTCATTGACTTGGGGTGATATCTCTGACAGCGATCCTTTAAGGGATTGAGTCCTGGTGAGCTGGCATCATCAGCAAGCGCCGAGCTAGCGCGAGCGCCGAGCTAGCGCGAGCCGAGCTAGCCTTGTAGTGTGGCGCGCCTAGTATATGCATTAAATACGGAAATAACACCCTCAACTGGTGTTGCGCCCTTTGATGCAGCGCGTCTCATGGCCGTAAAAATACGGTAATTGTTGCAATGATGGTTAACAAATAATAATGATAATTATAGCGCTATTAACATTATGTACAAGTAGTGTGCTGCACCTCTCTAGTTGTATAAATGAATAATAACCAAACAAGATCATTTTAACAGATACAAGTAGCAATGTTACATGTTGAACGTCTAAGGATTTTTGGTTTGTCTTTTTGTCAATTTCAGGGTGCGAGTTCGCTACCAGAAGAGACAGAAGCTGCAATTTGAAACAAAGCTTGGAATGAACTCTCCATTCTGATCAGAAACTTTTGGGACGTTGACCTGTAATTATTCTCAAAACCATGAATAACCAATGAAGGGTATTTTCCACCTTTTAGTAATACAGTAATGTTGTTAAATACTACTACGACTAAAAGTACTAATGCTACTAAAACACATCTTTTTGTGTGCTTTTGTAGGCTTCAACTGAAAACTGGGGTCTTTTTCTTTTTGTATTATTATCATTTTGTTCAGTATAACAGGTTCGTCGTTCGATTTGACGAAAAAAGACAATTTCTCTTTTGTGGTGGTTTGAGTCACTTTGTCCTTTCGGAATCACTGTGCTATTATTGATTCCCCATCTGTTGAGCATTCCCTGATATTATATACACAAACTTACAGGCATGAAATAAAATTATTATTAAAGCATCTGGCAACAATGAACAGCAGCTTTTTTTTTTAACAGAAAGCTACTTTTAGGGTACTGATTAATGTCAACGGCTTCTGGTTTGATACACACTTCTGAGATAAGAAATTTCCTCATTACTTTTATTTAGTTTGTCATCAAATATTTTTATTTGTATATGCGTGGGTGTGTGCATGCGTGTGTGTGTGTGGGTCTTTATCCTTGTGTACTCCCTGTGTGTGCATGTGTGTATGTGGCTTGAGGGGGTATTTTGGGTTTGTTTTCAACTCATGTAAAGTTTGATAGAGTAGAGTTTGATACCTCCGCTGTTAGTGCTGATATTCTATGATGTAGTCTGGAATGTGGTAGTAATTCAATGCTGTCCTGATTTGATCATGGGGAAATGATCCAAAGGCCAGTTCCAACTATATTACTGTCAGGTTGCCTTTCCTTGACCTAGCTTCAAGACTCAAGACCCCTGTATGTTCCAGGTTTCCTGCAAAGTCTGGGATCTCCCCATTTTGGGCAGAATTACTCAGATATCCGTTTCCAAACATCTACACAGTCATCCTTTTCGACAGCACTGAGAATAGAGATAGTTTGAAACTGGCCTATGGTTCCCAAGGCCACTTTTAACCGAACAAACGACAGGTACGACAAATAGCTAAAAATTTACCGGGAAATCACTATCGGCATTTGAACGACATCTTGATTGGTAGGAAGAAAATTCAGAACACCTCTGCCTTCGAACGCAGAGTTGTGTGACAAGAGAAATGCGTGGTCTCACCGTTGGATAGCTGCGTCTCCCACAGTGACAGTTTCATCTTGAACGCACTTATGCTGTTATGACCCTGCAATATAGTGTTAAGTGTATTCAAGTGTTGTGTAATGTCAACCATGAACGCAAGATCCCGCACCCATTCCATTGCATTTAAGTTCCTTTACTGGGTGTCCTTTCTTCTCCACGAACTGTTCAATTTCCCCTCGTAGATCAAAGAAGCGCTTGAGTACTTGTTTAGGAGAGGTGAATGGTGAAGCAAGTTTGCCAGTTTATTTTTACTTGGACACATGTTGCTAATGTTTAGTTCTTGTAACCAACTCGTGTGAGTGCCATATGCTGGACGTGAGCACCTTTACACAAACTCTTAAATGTATGGCGGGCCAGATTAAATAATCCAACGGGTCGTGTCTGGCCCGCGGGCCGTATGTTTGACGTGTCCGTGCAAAATGATGTAAAAATGTGTGTTCTTCTCAGACTGATTAGCAATTTTTCCTTTATGGACTGTTTCGCATGATGTCAGCAATCAGAAGAGGACGGCCACCCGGAACTGCTGTGTGATGAGGACATTAATGGACGGGTCACTGCCAGAAGCTTCAATCTATTCATGTCTCACTCTGGCCCCATAGGCCTGTCTCTCCATTCCCAATTTTTCATAATTTTTCATTTAAAAAAAAAAAAGAAATTGTCATTATCATCATGTATCACCGCTGTGGTGTCGTATCTTATGGAAAAGTCTAAACAATGCAATACTATTTTGTGACCTATCATGGACTGGGTGTGTGTTATTTACCGAATGTGAGCAATAAAACCTGTGGAGCACATGAGCTAGCTAAAGCAACAAACTATTTCTTAATCAGTTTTCACAGACCCTAAATTAAAATATTTTATCAGTCATTCTCCTTGTTGAAGGCTAGGTATGACGAGACTGGCTGAGGCTGAAAGACTCCCAGAATTGGATTTGAAACTGTGACTGTAAGGAGTGTGGTGAGTAGTGACAACCTTCCCCTGACATTGAAGATCTTACCCTGTTCAAATTTGTGTGTCTGTCACGGGTTCGTTTGTGGAAAAAATGATAATGATGGCACAGTCATGACGTTCAGTGGTTTTTAATGACCCCAAAAAATGCCCAGTAGGTGAAAAATATATTTACAGTGACAACTCAAGTTACAAAATAACTAAAATAAAGCAATCCAAAACAAAGAAAATATTTACAATTGAAAATTCGACTTTGACTTCAACTTAGCTTTGTTTGCTTATGGTCTGCAACAGCTAGTCACCCACAACGTTACTAGGCTCAAGCACCCTGACAAATGAATTTGGAACTCCTTAAATATGCTTTAGCCCCTCCCTTTGGGCAAACCATTTAAGATAATCTTGGTATTTATAATTATAATATTAATATTCCAATTTCAATGTCTGTTAACTAAATAGTAACCAAAAGTCACATAAATAATATCAGCAAATTACGACAAAATAATACAAATAATTGGCTAAAAATGGTTCCGTCCAGTCAAGTGACCTCCTCTTCCGCCTCCGATCGCCATTCATAGCACAATAAGGAATTGCCTTGTTTTGGTCCGTATGACGTGTCCAACCAAGGCGGCAGTATGCAGGTGAGTGAGTGGTCGTGTGTGCGCGTATGTGCGTGTCGAGCGAGTGTCGAGTGTGCACCCCCAACATCAGCATTGAGTTTCACAAATTGTCCAGGCAGTGATGAAACAGTCTTTATGCAAAATATGACCGTGGACTCTTGCATGGGTCCGTGGGGAAAAGTCTGAATGGAGCGTAGCTCCGTGGGAACAATACAGCCGATGCCCTGAGGGAGTGACATCATTCGACGGCGCTCTGTCACATTATCCCCCACCTCCACGAGGTTGGCGATGTGCGGCAACCTTGACAGGTAGTCTGCCACCACATTGGACTTGCCAGCTCAATGTCGGATCGGGAACCGGAACGGCTGAAGGGAGAGGTTCCAACGGGTGAGACGGCTGTTGTGGTCTTTCATAGAGCCAATCCACGTCAGAGTGCGATGATCCGTCTCTAAGTCAAACTCTCGCCCCAGCAGATAATACTTCAGGTTCTCCAGAGCCCATTTGATAGCCAGGCCCTCCTTCTCTGCAGTGGAATACCTCGTCTCACGAGGCAGCAGCTTGCAGCTTAGGTAGAGCACAGGTTGTTCTTCCCCAGGGGCACCTTGGGCCAGGACTGCGCCTTGTCCCACTGCTGAGCCATCAGTCTGTACCAAGAACCGCTGTCCGAAGTCGGGACTCCGTAGGAATAGAGAAGAGCACAGGCTCAACTTGAGGGTTTGAAATGCAGTCTCACATACCTCAGTCCAGGCCGCAGGATTCCTCTGGTCCTTCCCTGTCAGGGCTGTCAGAGGGGCGGCAATGGTAGCAAACTGTGGGACAAATCTCTACCAACCAGCCAAACCTAAGAAGGACCTCACCACCTATTTTGTACGAGGGGGTGGGCAGCTGCGGATGGCCTCAACTTTGTCCACCTGTGGTCGAACCTCACCTCGCCCAAGCTAGTAGTCCAGGTACCTCACCTCCTCTCTTGCCAACTGACACTTGCCGGGATTCAGTGTCAGGCCCGCCTTCTGTATGTGGTCGAGGACTCGCCCCAGATGCGCCAAATGCTGCTCCCAGGTGTCACTGATGATGACCACATAATCCAAGTAGGCGGTACAGTCCTCACACTCCTGCAGGACGCTGACTATCAGCTTCTGAACGTGGCGGGAGCTCCATGGGGACCGAACAGCATTACGGTGAATTGGAAGAGGCCCGCAGGTATCCGGAATGCACTTCAAATGGGGAGAATCTCGTGAAGGCTGAGGGAAACTCTCGGTAAGCAAAGAGCAGGAAGGGCAGTCATTGGCCCCAGTTACGTCCGCTGTCAGCAACAAACTTCTGCAGCATCTTTTTCAGAGTTTGATTGAAGCGGTCCACGAAGCCGTTCGTCTGAGGGTGGTACCGAGTGGTCTTGATCGCTGAAATCCCTAACTGTGGATGGAAGTGCTGTGGGAAGTCTGGATGTGAAGTTGCTGCTCTGGTCTGTGATGATCTCATCGGGAACAGCTGAAAAACAGCTGGACAAGACAAGGCAGCACAGCAGGTGCATTAACAGTGCGAAAGGGAAAAGCCCCAGGGTCCCGGGTGGCGGAATCACTGACAACTAAAATGTATTGCTATCCTCCACTACTATGCACTAGTGGTCCAACTATGTACATGGCTATCAATAGCTTTGGGCCCCGCCTCCAGCAGCACCTCCAAAAGCACAGGTAAGTCCCACCCCAGGATGGCAGATACCGGTAATTTTTCCACTACCGCCACAGTCATAAAAAGGGTTGCTGATTCACCACGATAGTCACCTCTGCCATAAGGTAAGCATGTTGATACTAGGTCGCTTCGCACCAGTGTGAGAAAGCTACCCATATACACCAGAACAGTCACAAGTGCCCCGTTAATAGTAATGTCTTTAAACTTTTGCTGCACTCCCTCAACGCTGACAGCCTCAGCCCAGGGATTATAACATGCCCTGTTGAGTTTAGCTTTTCTAATGGGGCACAGAGAAGCTTTGTGTCCGGCTTACTGGCAAATAAAAGCAAATAAACTTACCGGGACTATGCGAACTGCAGGGCGAAGTCTCCAGGCCGCTGCGTATAGCTCCTAGCTGCTGGTCTGGGCTGCCAAGCTTGGCGACTGGAACCACTTTGGTGAACTGTTGCACCTCCTATTCGAGCATTTAGTTATTGTAGTACTAGCTTTGCTGCAGCTAGCCCATCTGTTGGCTCGTGCTCCTTCACCCAGGTGCGGATGTCTGCTGGGAAGACTCATAACAGCTGTTCCAAAATGATCTGGTCACAGACCTGCTCCTTCGTGTGCTGCGTATATATTGTTTGCATAGACTCTTGAACCGATGGTAGGTCTCTGTGGGGTTTTCTCCGGGTGGAACTGTGATAGACAGGAATATCAATGGTGAGACATCAAACTTGTTCAGAAGCGCAGCCTTCAGGGCCAAGTAAGAGTGAGCCCTCTCTTTGTCCATGGCTGTTTACGCCTGTTGTGCTTTTCCAGTGAGAAATGGCACAATTCGACACGCCCATTCGCTCTCTGGCCAACGCCATGTTCTGGCAATACGCTCCAAGCGAAGAAGTAAATTTTCAATGACTTCCCCAGCCAGATACTGTGGGATCTTGGGATTTGGCACTCCGGCCCCGCGGGTGAACTGTGGTGTGGTCGCGGAGCAGGCGTAAAACAAGTCTAATCTGAAGCTCCTAGTTGACCTTTCAGATGGAGATGTAAGGTGGGACGGTCCTGCACTAGGTGCTACCCGCCTCTGTTCTTCCCTCGGCTGACCGAAGTGTGAGACCATTAAGGAATTCCGGAGCCCTCTGAGTTCTGCCAGAAAACCCTCCTTTCTTTCCTTCTGTCCCACCAAAAAAGTCCGCACGACAGCTATCAGTTCCTTTTCTACACTTGGACCCCCTAGTGCCGAATCAGAAGCAACACCTTCACCTTCTTCCTGCTTTGGTGAGCATGCCCCCATACTCTTTAATGGAGGCCGACCCCGTGCTCATCCTCTTCGACTGGCCATCCCACTCCTGACACCAAATGTGTTTTGTCGTGTATGCGCGTGTGCGTGTCGAGCGAGTGTCGAGTGTTCACCCCCAACACCAGCAATGAGTTTCGCGAATTGCCTAGGCTGTGATGAAACGGTCTTTCTGCAAAGTAAGACCGCGGACTCTTGCATTGGTCCGTGGGAAAAAGTCTGAATGGAGCGTAGTTCCGCGGGAACAAAATAGCCAATGCCGTGAGGGAGTGACATCATACTAACCAATGGCTGGCTGTATTGTCACAAAAGCTTTAGCGCCTGTGGGACTGTTGATGACACATGACTAACGCAGTTTAGTCTTTTGAAGAAGTCTTTTTCAAAATTTCAAGCTAGCATGTGTGAGCTAGCATGCCTGAGCTAGCATGCACACACAACTGAGACTGCACCCTTTAACTCGGTGAGTCCTATGGTCGTGGAAATACGGTAGCTTATGTCGTGAATGATTTGCTGAATAAAATATGGACAAATGCAAGCATTTTCTTTTTTTTTTTTGCCAACCCTTGTTCAGAAAAATGCATATACAAATGTGCTTTTTTTGGGGGGGGACGCGAACCATAGTAAATCTTACGCCCCACCGTGTTCGAAAGTCCTCATTGTTTTGAGACATGTACCATGTTTTCATGACCTTCAGGCACACTTTCAAGTCCCAAATATTCTCAAAAACGGACAAGGTGCCTTCTAATGCGGAGCGCCTTAGATCTTAGATCCTGTACACATGCTTTTTTTCTGCTGGCTTTCTGCTGTCTTGGACAACAGTCCACAGAATTGACTTGTGCCAAATAAATTCTGTGAACACTACAGTTGGTGATGGTTTGAGACAGTCTTGATTGGCTGAGGCTGAAAGACTCACAGAATGCTTCACAGTACTTGTTTTGTGTTATTTTTTTATTTCCTTTTGGGATATGAATGGCATGATAGATGCATGTTTTGTGTTAATTGTATTTCTTTGTTTGCTTGTATGCTGTTCAGTGGATGTCCGCTGATAGTTTTGGTTTTGATTTGAAACAGTGACTGTAAGGAGTGTGGTGACTACTGACATGCCTCCCCTGACGTTGATATGGCTGTATTGTAACTAAAGCTGCTTTAGCACCTGCTAATGTTATCTAAATGACATAGTTAGGCCTTTCTAAGCCATCTTTCTCAAAATGCGTGGTGAGCTGGTCCAATAGTACGGTGCGCCCAGTGTATGTGTTAAATACAGAAATGGCACACACAACTGAGACTGCCTCGTTTAACTTGGTGTTTAACTGTGGTTGTGAAAGTACGGTAGTTTTATTTGTGTTAAGTGATAGTGCACCAGATCCCCCCCCCCCCCAAAAAAAAAAAAAATAATAATGATAATACAAGTTGTGATGTAAATGTATCATACAATTTTATTTTGAAACCAGCATTATATTCAATGTAGTCGTGATAAATCCTAACAGATTTATTTTGGAGGACATAAACACACGGCCGTCACGCGTCCCGTGTGTTTTTTTTGGGGTTTTTTTTTTTGCAATTGAAGCCGACAACTATGTCTGCTAAATGTTCTGTTGTGCTGAAATAAAAACAAGAATTAATAAAACATAGCATGCTATTGAACATTTAGGACCATTGCAAACAGAGCGAAGTCTCAAATTTCCTAACAGTGTGAATAAAACTCTCAACCTCCCCCACGTTGCAACTTCAGTAGGAGAAATGTAAACGCTGCGCTCCTTTTGTATCACAAGACAGGCAGCGGAAGCCAAGTGTTTACCTTTGTTTTGAGAATTCATGTTTGGCTTCAACAATTACCCATCTGTGAATAAAAAAAAACAATTTACCTTATTGTATTGTTGGCTAAATGACATAATGAATATACACAAATGTAAATATACTGTCACGTTGAGGGTGGAGGTAGAGGAGGACCCAAACGCAAGTAAGCGAGGGAGGGGAAACTTAATAGAAATTTAATCAAAAAAGAACATAAAAGTACAAAACAACTGGAAGCAACAAAAACAATGACACTACGACTGCAGCCCGGCCCACGGTAACAACACCATTGTCAAGTTTGCTGACGACACGACAGTGGTCGGTCTGATCTCGGAAGGTGACGAGACAGCCAACAGAGAGGAGGTCCAGAGACTGACGGCTTGGTGCGAGGACAACAGACTGCAACTCAACATTGCAAAAACAAAGGAGATCGTCATCGACTTCAGGAGGAACAAGACGGTGCCGCCCCCCCTCTGCATCGAAGGCGTGTGTGTGGAGAGGTTCCACACGTTCAAGTTCCTGGGAGTACGGATCTCTGATGACCTTTCTTGGACACACAACACCACAGCCGTGGTAAAGAAGGTCCACCAGCGTCTGCACTTCCTGAGAGTCCTCAGGAAATTCAACCTGGACAGGAAGCTGCTGCTGGCCTTCTACCACTCGTCCATCGAGAGCCTGCTGACGTACTGTGTCTCCACCTGGTACAGCGGCTGCACTGAGGCGGACAAAGTGAGGCTCCAGAGGACGGTCAAAACAGCGCAAAGGATTATTGGCTGCCCTCTCCCCTCACTGTCGGACATCTACACCGCCCGGTGCCTCAGCAGGGCTCTCAATATCGTCAAAGACAATGCCCACGCAAACTCACACCTGTTCGACCTGATGCCCTCTGGCAGGCGCTACAGGTTCATCAAATCAAGGACCAATAGACTGAGAAACAGTTTCTTTCCAAGAGCCATCTCCATTCTAAACTCTCACACACACACACGACCACCCTTACCTTGCAGAACAGCAACGTGATGTGTTTTTATATATCCTATTCAGTATTATTTTCCATTGCACTAACTATTCTCTTATTTATCTAATTTATATATTTAACTGAATTATTGTTGCATTGCACTGGAGAGGGGAGCTCTCTAATCTCGTTGCACACTTGAGTACAATGACAATAAAGGGATTTCTGATTCTGATTCTTTTTACAAAAAGCTCTTTCTTTCAGTAATATTTAGAACTGCCCACTCCACATCAAATGTACTTAGAAATTAAGAGAAGAAATATCCACTGCAATAGATGAGAAAAAATTATAACTGTTTTTGTTGAAGTAAATAGGCTTTTGATACCATGTATCACCGTCCTCCTTGAAAACTGAGCAAATATGGTTTTGGAGGAGCTGCATTTATTACAGGGGTTTCAAGGTATTTAGAAAATAGAAAGCAGTTTGTGCAGTTAATATTTATTTTTTTTGTATATTGAGGAGATATATTATAGGTGCTGTAATTAGTAATTAAGTAATTATTATAAGTATTATTAATTAAAAAATAATTTCATGATATTCAGTAACAGGAGGACAGACATTGGTGCTCATATTGACATTGATGGTATTGATATTACTATAGTAAGGAAATCACATCTATAGAACACAAAGTTAGAATTATCAAATACAATTGCTCTGTTAAAGAGAAGTAAAAGATACACTGGGTAATAACACACTATATAGTTTCCAGAACAGGGGTGCTGACACTTTTTCAGCATGCGAACTACTTATAAAATGACCAAGGCAAAATGATCTACCTACTATAAAGATGTATATATTATATATATATATATATATATATATATATATATAGAGAGAGAGAGAGAGAGAGAGAGAGAGAGAGAGAGAGAGAGAGAGAGAGAGAGAGAGAGAGAGAGAGAGAGAGAGAGAGAGAGAGAGAGGAGAGAGAGAGAGAGAGAGAGAGAGAGAGAGAGAGAGAGAGAGAGAGAGAGAGAGAGAGAGAGAGAGAGAGAGAGAGAGAGAGAGAGAGAGAGAGAGAGAGAGAGAGAGAGAGGATTTTTTTGTACAATGTATGTAGATGTAGCCAATCTCGGTGGCGGCTTTCGCTTTTCAAGTAAGTTGTCTGAAAAGATGACTGCTGTCCTGATAACTGGCTTTTTAATTCCTTCACCTTTCTCTTCCTCAGCTTGCTTTTCGGCGGAAAGTCGGTATCATATTTTCGATGAACAGTCCGAAAATCCCGCTCCACATTTCCTTTCTTTGGTATTGCGATGGTAGACTGGCAGATGAGGCAAACACACTTCAAAAATGACATCGTGAAAAACAACTCCTCCTCCCATTCCATATTAAAGTGATACGTTTTTGTCTTCTTACTTGGTCCAGCATCCCCACTCATGTTTATACCGCCCTTGAGTTCAAAGGAATAAAACGAGGACTTAAAATTGGAGGTAACCAACTCGCTAGCTTGTTAGTTGTGCTGCACTTAGCACCGTTGTTTGCGCATGTGTGGTGACCTATGTGTCACAAAAAAAAAAAATCAGGTGTCATCTGACTGGGTGACCTGTAGTAATCACATGACGGATAATGATAGGCTGACGTCTATTTTTTAATGTCATGCGATCTACCCAAACTACCTTTGCGATTGACTGGTCGATCGCGATCGACGTAATGAGCACCCCTGTTCGAGAACATCATGATTGTTCCATATATGACCTATCGCAGTGACACATGGAGAAATGCCTCATATATACTCAGTCAATTTTTACTTTACAAGAAAGAGCCATGAAAATAATAAGTAGAAAAGTTTATAGACAGACAACAAATCCACTATTTCTTCAGTTAAATGCAGTGTTGTTTTTGGCAGGCATTTTAGATTTAGTCTTAGTCTTAGTCATTTGGACGAAAATGCTTCTTAGTTTTCGTCAGATTTAGTCATTCCTATTCGTGATAGTTTTAGTCTAGTTTTATTCGACAAAAACTCAAAAAGGTTTTAGTAGGTTATAGTCGATGAAAACTCAAAAAGGTTTTAGGCGACGGAAATGCAAAAAAAAAGTTTGTCTAGTTTTTGTAAATTTATTCGATCAAAACTCAAAAATGTTTTAGTCCGTTTTAGTTAAAAATAGGCATACAAGGTTTCCACCCAATAACAAAGACTTTCTGATGGACTATTAAGAATTATGCATTACAGACGGATAACGTAACAGTGGAATCAATGCTCATTGCTCCAAAATAAGCCGAGAACCAAAATGTTTTATTTGGCAACTGTTGTGGCTTTAACTTAAAGCAACATAAAATAAAATGTTTTAACAACATGGACTTGTAGTAGACTTGTTCTATAGTACAGGAGCACAAGTACAAATTCTATCAAACATTTGTCTTGCTTACTTGTACCAGCTTGCGGTTATCAGAGCGAAATAGCCTGTCACTGTCGCCATGGTCCGTCAAAGGAACACGTGTCAGTGTGTGCGAGCCGAGACTAATGACCGCAGACGTGTTCGTGCTACTCCGGTACATGTGATGGCGCGTGTGTGGTGCATGCGCCCTGCGTGCTGTCCCAGTCGTGGGCGTGCCCAAATGAAAGATAAGTTGCACTTCAATGTTTTGAAAGACAGATTACATGCACAATAGGAAGGGATGTAATCAATTTTGAGCATCTGACAAAGCACACGCTAACAATTTCGTCCCGTCTCGTCAATGAAAATTTCATGTACGTCACGTTTTCGTCATCAAATAACCTCGTTTAGCTCGTCATCATCTCCTTATAGTCATGGAAAAAAGGGGCTTTAACGAAATATTTTTGTCATCGTCATCGTTGACGAAAACAATACTGATTAAATATAATGACATTTCATGAATTAGTTGATCATAGTATTCTTCAATTTATGCTCAATCCACACCAAATGATGCAGATCATTAGTTGATCCCTTTTGATACACTGATACCCTTAGTCAGAATTTGGTTCTTGCATGCCTGCCCTGTTGGAGAAGACTGTGCCTTTGCAAAATAAAATGTTGAAAGATGTGTCTACTGTATTTTCACGACCATAGGGCTCACAGAATTAAAACATTGGTCGTCCTAAGTTTTTCACATACATTTCACATACGCCAGCATTGCCATAGCTGATCATTAAACTTACCCACCAGGAAGGGAGGGGTGTGTTGGGGGAAAAGATGAGCTATTGTTTTGTTAATGTGTATTGGCCTTAGAAGGAAGGTGTGAAAAGGCAGTGAGCCAACCCATTTGTCAGAGAAAATCTTTAACCAGAGTTTAGCCTAACCTGTAATTGTGAAATGTTCCCCTTGCCTGATCCAAGCCTCATTCACCCTGATCGTCCTCTATTTTTCAAATATATTGGTTGACTTAATTAAAGATAAATATGTCCTTTTTAGTCCCACAATGGGGAAATTTGAGGTGTTACAGCAGCAAAGATATAGATCACACAGTCGGTGGCGTAATGTAGCCGTTAATGTATAACATTAGCAGCAGACATTCATGAAAAGCATGCAAATATACACAGTATAAACGTATATAATTGTAAGGAAACACTCCTAATGCCTGTCCATTATACTGAGGGGGAAACACTGTAATGATAAAAACTACTGAATGATTGAAAATACTGCAATGATAAAAATATTGCAATGACAAAAGTACTGTAATGGTAAGAGTACTGAAATGATAGAAAAGTACTGCAATGATGAATTTACAAACATACAAAGATTGGGTCTCTAATTAGTATATGTCATGATCTGTATTTGTTGTTTTTTGGTTTAGTATTTAGTTTCATGTTTTGGCCTTGTGTTCCTGTGTCTTCTGTCTCGTCAAGTCTATTGTGTCCACCTGTGTTCGTTTACCCAAGCCATTGTGTTTACTAATCAGGTCCTTCCAACGCTCCGTGTCTTGTCCAGGTGCTCCTCGTTGTCTCATCAATTTGTTTGTATTTAGTTCCCTGGTTGCTTTCACTTCTTGTTGGTCCATTGTCTGTCAGTTGGCTTGTTCTGTGATCCGCGTCAGTGTCCAGGTCCGCGCCCTTCCTGACGGTCTTAAGTTTAGTTAAGTCATCAGAATCAGAATCAGAAATCCCTTTATTGTCATTGTACTCAAGTGTGCAACGAAATTAGAGTGCTCCCCTCTCCAGTGCAATATAACAATAATTCAGTTAAATATATAAATAAGATAAATAAGAGAATAGTTAGTGCAATGGAAAATAATACTGAATAGTAGTGATGGGTAGATGAGGCATCCTGTATCGTTTCGACACAGTGACACAATGTATTGACACTGTGTTGACACTGTGTTGCTGAATACTGACACCTGGTGGACTTGCAGGAAACATTTGACAGGGTCATCTGACACTGATCTGTCAAACTAATTTTATCCAATTCCATTGATTAGCGACGTGATGTGTTTTTATATATCCTATTTTGTATTACTTTCCATCGCACTAATTATTCTCTTATCTAATTTATATATTTAACTGAATTATAGTTGTATTGCACTGGAGAGGGGAGCTCTCTTATCTCGTTGCACACTTGAGTACAATGACAAAGGGATTTCTGATTCTGATTAGGCATTTGCTTTCACATTATTTTTACATAAACGCAATTTCATAAAAAAAAATCTTTGATATTCGAGACGCAGTTGATAAATTAAGAGAACATCTGTCTGAATGCCCAAGTAAAAGTGTTGTGAATGACAATAGACTCATTGTAATTAAAGATTTTTATTCCAAAAAATTAGTTTCTCCAGCGTTTTGTTATTCAGTCTATTTCTTTTTTTGAGGCAATTTCCCCCGCCTTTGAGAAGATCCTCTCACAAGGCACTGAAGAGGCCGGTGTGCACAACGCCTGTGTGGCTAATATAAATAGGTGAGGGAACGTTGCCTCCATGGACTTCCAGTATAAGAGCGGGTCTTCCGTACGTGCAACGTGTCCTGCTGACATATAGCGCTGCACCTCTGAGTGCGCATCAACAGTGACGTCTTCCATCTTGCGGATCTTTAACGCAAAGTAACGCGCCAATAACTCGATGCTTGTTTTGAGCGTCCATCCTGTTGACAGATGCGCTTCCTTATGAACACAGTTTGGCGCGCGACCGCTGTGTCGACACGATTCTGGTAGTGGTCACGTGACTTTCTCAAAGCAGTACGCGCACCGACACGGGGTTTGCCCTGGAAGCTCGGCGCGTGCATCGACGCCTCGGTGTCGTTCGACCCATCACGACTGAATAGGATATATAAAAATACATCACGTTGCTGTTCTGTAAGGTAAGGGTGGTCGTGTGTGTGTGAGTTTAGAATGGAGATGGCTCTTGGAAAGAAACTGTTTCTCAGCCTATTGGTCCTTGATTTGATGCACCTGTAGCGCCTGCCAGAGGGCATCAGGTCGAACAGTTGTGAGTCTAGGTGGGTATTGTCTTTGACGATATTGAGAGCCCTGCTGAGGCACCGGGCGGTGTAGATGTGCGACAGTTCGAGAAGAGGGCAGCCAACAATCCTTTGCGCTGTTTTGACCGTCCTCTGGAGCCTCACTCTGTCCGCCTCAGTGCAGCCGCTGTACCAAGTGGAGACACAGTACGTCAGCAGGCTCTCGATGGACGAGTGGTAGAAGGCCAGCAGCAGATTCCTGTCCAGGTTGAATTTCCTGAGGACTCTCAGGAAGTGCAGACGCTGGTGGACCTTCTTTACCACTGCTGTGGTGTTGTGTGTCCAAGAAAGGTCATCAGAGATCCGTACTCCCAGGAACTTGAACGTGTGGACCCTCTCCACACACACGCCTTCGATGCAGAGGGGGGGCGGCACCGTCTTGTTCCTCCTGAAGTCGATGGTGTTGTTACCGTGGGTCGGGCTGCAGTCGTAGGTGTAGAGGGCGTATAGGAGAGGGCTCAGCACGCATCCTTGAGGGGAACCGGTGCTCAGCGTACGGGTGGAGGATGTGTAAGGGCCGAGCAACACAGTCTGGGGTCTGTTGGTCAGAAAGTCCTTAATCCAGATGCGTGTGGGGGCAGGCATGCCGAGAATGTCCAGTTTGGCAACGAGGATGTCCGGGGATGATTGTGTTGAATGCCGAGCTGTAGTCCACAAAGAGCATTCTGGCATTTCAAGCACAACCATGACTTTAACACAGCTACATTTTCTTTTGTGACTCCTCAAACAGCTAAATAATGCTTTCCTTCTATAAAATAACAAAAACAGCGTGACAAAAAGTGTTTTTGATAAGTTTATTTGCACACACTATAAATATAACCATTGAACTGCTGAACTGAACTATATACAAAAGTGCGTGAGTGACAGAGTGTGCATCTGTGTACACCACAGGTGTCAAACTCAAGGCCCGGGGCCAGATGTGGCCCGTGACCTCATTTTATGTGGCCCGCAAATCACGTGCATCAACTTCCTGTTTCTAGCACATTTTCTTCACTTTTAACAAAATTGAGATATTGCTATTTGTTACCAATCCTCCCCTTATAAAATGAAATAAAGAATTGTTGGATGAACATTTCTTGACTGGCTTCTGATTTCTGTATTTCCATCGTTTCCAACGTTAACGTAATCATACATTTATTTGGAATCGCATTCATAACGGCCCTCCGAGGGAAACCAGAACTACGATGTGGCCCGTCACTGTACACTGTACACCCTCGCCTGCGATGTGCTGGAGCAGCTTATTGAATCAATAAACAGCTGAAGGAAGTCCACTCTTCAGTGGTCCAGTCGTCACAGTGAAAGTGATGTCCTTTGGTTGGCTTCCCTAAACAACACTTTTATATACACGCCATGTAAATTACAGAAATATAAACAATTGCAAATATGAGATATTTTGTTGCTGCAGTATGAATACTTTTATTCAACCTTTCTTTGCACCAACAATGCGAGGAGCTCTTTGGCTGCTGAATGCACAATCTGAAATTTAGAGAAATACGTTCAAGTACCACACATTTACTTTTACTGTAGCTTTTATTTCCACAGCTCTCTCGCTCCGTCTTTCGAGGCCTTTTATCTGCTGGCAACAGGTCGAGGTGCGAACTGTCCGTCCCCCTTTGCTTCAGATTTCAAGTGACGCCCAAATATTTTACTAAAATCTGAGCCTATTGAATTGTTCTTTCAAACCTTTGTGTATTGCACAATTTTTAACTTGCATTTAATCTCAATTTCGTCGGAAACATCTGAAAAGAAATCCAAAGTCTGGGCAAATAAGACTAACACTGGACAATATCTATACTTTTATATCATCATATGAATAGGAAAATATTTTTTACCATGACCTAACAGATTCATCAATGCAGAGTAAGCAGGATAAGCACAGTTAATTATACACAGGCATGCATTCAAATATATTTCCTTTCAATGTAGTTTTGGTAGATAATCCTGCACAGAAACTTGTAGCTGCAGTTTTTATGTGGACCTCTTGGGATCAGTCTTTGGCTAGCCTGCCAAGTTGGTGGAGGCTGACACCCCACTTTCACAGGTTTGGCAGATGCCAAACTGTCTGTGTTGACGGCAGCTTGAATACGCAACCAATGTCTGCTGAAGTCCTCTAGGTGGTGTCAATCAACAACTTCTGAGAGAGCTAAACAGCTTCCCTCAAGGATAGCGTTGTTAAACACTCAGTCGTTGAAGAACAAAACGTTTATTCTGAGGGAGGTGTTTCTTCACAATGCCTTGGATTTCCTCTGCCTTACGGAGACCTAGAGCGGCGCCGGTGAGAGCAGTGCAATTCTGGAACTATTGCCGCCTACATGTTCTTACTTGGACGTTCCGAGAACATCAGGTCGTGTTGGAGGAACGGCGACTATTTTCAAAAGCAATTTTGAATGTAAACAGTGGATATTGGCCACATCGATCACCAGCTTCGAGAGCACTCTCTTTGAACTGACATTTTGAGACTCATATCTTTCAATTTTGTGCAATGTGTCTCTGGCGCCACTCATAAACAGGGACATACGATAAACCTTGTTCTTACTTTTGGTTTATCTATCTCAAATTCGGAATTGTTGGACGATGTTATTGCTGATCACATGACTGCGCTCTTTGATGTTGTGTTTCCCTCTGCTGCTGTAAAACCTACTACCAGTGAATGCAGCCGCTGGATTCTTAACCCCCTCATTGCTAGTCGGTTCTCTAAAGCCTTCGATCAGCTCTGTGTTCCGTAATCAAACCCAGAGGAACTCAGCTCTTGGTTCCACTCTTCATGTAGTAATATTTTGGATTCAGTAGCGCCATTAAGAATTATGAGACAAAAGTAATGGTTTAATGAAAAAAATCAAGACAAGAACAACAAGAATGCCGCAAAGCTGAACACAGGTGGAAAATAGACAGGCTGCAGGTCTCGTATCAAATCCTAAAAGACTGCTGGCACAGTTACCAAAGCAAGGTGAAAGAGTCCAAGAGGGAATAATTATCCATTCTTACTCAGGCAAATTGTCATAATCCGTGTACTCTATTTAAAACTATCGAATCCGCACTTAAACCCAGTCAGTCGAATTGCAAAGACTCGACCCCTGAAATGTGCAATAGATTCTTGCAGTTTTATATGGACACGGTTACTTCAGCTAGGACTATTGTTTCAAACGCTACATTTGACCCCTCTGTCCATGTTCCTTGTTCCGCAGTGTTGGATTTCTTTGGGGCGATCTCCTTGTAATCTTTGGAAAATGTGGTTTGCCATATTAAGCCATCCGGCTCACCATATGATGCTGTCCCTCCTCAGTTCTTTAAGGAAGTCCTCCCAAGTATTGGTGAATCAGTTTTGGCCATTATCAACACCAGTCTGTCTTGTAGCATTGACCAAGATGTGCTGTCAAATTTTAGATTTCCAAATTGCCTTTTATTTAAAATTTTTTGGAAAAGGTGGTGCACATGCAGTTACGATCTTCCTTGAATGAACACAATGTCATGGAGGTTTTCCAGTCAGGTTTCAAGAGAATGCATAGAACAGAGTCAGCCCTGTTACGAGTTTTGAAAGATATCTTCCTGGCAAACGACACTGGAGACTACGTGTGTCTCGTCTTCTTAGATCTAACTGCATCGTTTGACACGGTGGACCGCAGTATTCTTCTGGCTCGTTTACAGCAACAGATGGGCATTATTGGTAACGCACTAAAATGGTTTAGATCCTATTTGACTGGCAGAACTTTTTGTGTTCGCCTAGGTTGCACTGAGTCCCGCTCTACCCTTTTGTCATGGTTTTCTACAATGTTCTGTTTTGGGGGCCTTGCTGTTTTAATCGTACTTGCTGCACCTAGGTTCCATCCTACAAAAACATGGAATTTCCTTCCATTGCTATGCAGATGACAGTCAGATCTATGTCCCGCTGAGCAAAAAAGACGCTTTCTCCCTGAGACCACATTTGTCCTGCCTAAAGGAAATCAAAATCTGAATGTAACTTAATTTCTTGAATTTCAATGAAAAGCAGCCAGAAGTTATGGTGTTCAGACCCAGTGGCCCCACATCTAGGCTAGATTACTGTAATGCACTTTACTTTGGAGTCAGCCAGTCCCCCCTCAAGCGCCTCCAACTGGTCCAAAATACTGCTGCCCGCCTTTCAACTGGAGCTCGGAAGACGGATCATATAACTCTAATCTTGGCTTCTCTTTACTGGCTCCCAGTGCACTTTACAGTTCGCTATAAGATACTTCTGTTCGTTTTCAATGCTTTAAAGTGCCTCGCCCCAGGGTACCTCTCTGAGCTCCTCCACCCCTCAACATGAGACTCTCACTGTTCTTCTGGTGTCTATTGTACATGTGTTTGTGTTTTGAGTTGTGTTCTAATTTCCCGCTAATTTATATTACACCATATGGAAAGCACTTTGTTACAGCTCCAGCTCTTGTGAAATTGCGCTCTATGAATAAAGTGGTAATTGTATTATTGTATTGTATTGTATTGCATATTGGTTATACATATTCAGCACATCATTGCAAACCAACACTGGTGGATCGTGGTGCTCGTCGGCAGGACCCCGGAAGTAGTGTACCTTTTGCCACATACTTTTCTTTTGTGAGGGCTTTTTCAACCTCACAGGGGGATTGAAGGATTGTATTATATTAGTGCCATTATGTTAAGCATTTATGTGGCAGGATGTTGATCATTAACATTAGCAGGTTCAAATTTACTGCAGGTGTTATGTATTTATCAAATAAAAAGCATTTATCAAATGAAACTGCAATTGCTGTGCACAGAGAATTGAAGAGGCCATCGGAATAAATTTGGATCAGTTGTTGAGACTTTGTTTGAACATTTTCCTTATTGAATATAAAAACGAACAAGCATTGAGTACGTTTTCTTAATTAAGGGTTTAATTGGTTCAATTAATGGATGGATGTTGTAAAAAAGTCATTTCCGCTGAAAATTCCGACAGGGGAGGTGACCCAAAGTGGTGAATACATTCTGAACGCACCCGAAGGTCAGTGAAGAACTTAAAAGACACCAACCCTGATAGAAGAGATTCTGCAAAAATGGCAACCCCTAGATGATTACAAAATGCTCAGTGATGTTGGATAGTAAAATTCTTTTGTATTTTTGTTCGTGTGGTACCTACGAGAACACATGACAATTCCAGTTCTGGAATCACCTGAACCAAGAACATTAGAACGTACTAAAAGAGACATGAAAGAAGATGAAAATTGTGGGCAAGGTAGCCAGACGAAGCATACTAGGTTGGTTTATTCCTCCCTACAAAATCAAACTGTCTTAATTCTAATTACTTACTCTGCATTTACAAATGAAGCCAGAGAAATTGGGCCATAGACCATTACTACAGATAGCGGCCACCATTCTACAAAACTGTGTCATCGATGAATAATACTATTGCGAGTAATTGTCAGGTTTAAAATGCCCTGACGCCTTTCTTAGACTGAAAATAACTTACTTACTAAAGGTGGCTGAAAACCAAAGCAAACTAGTAAAGTTTTGTTTTTCACCATTCGCGAATGGGGAGAGAGTCAGATGGAAAACAAGCGTCTTGCTTAGTTCAATCCCTCGCACCCTCTGACTCTCACCCTCCGCTTGGTCTTTATATTGAAGTGGCTCATACCTTAGCAGACAATGGGGGTCTGTCTTAGACTAAACTAATTATCAGAGATTCCAGCAGGCAGGAAACATAAATCACGTGTGAAGGTCAGTCAGGAATTCACACTGAAGCAAGGAAACTCAGTGCGTGTGTGTTTAAGCAACAACGTAAGTGTCTGTGTGTGTGTGCGTTAAAGCAACAACGTAAGTGTCTGTGTGTGTGTGTTAAACATTAATGATACAGGCAGTGTATAAAAACATGATTAGGAATACACAAACTAATTACATAAAGTTACTTGAGGCCAATGTGACCCTCAGCCCATCTTACAGTAATACATGTGTGAGTTGGGAAAGCGTGTTTCCTGTGACTAGATGATAAGCATAAATCAGTTTCACAGAAAGGTAACCTTTGGGAATTTAAAATATTCCTGGCAGAGCGCAGCAGGAAGGAAATCTCTCAGCACCACTGTGTCAGATATAAATATTGGTAGAAATTGACTTCAATCTGCAGCCAAGAAGGGACATCTGGTGGCGGTGTGGAGATGATTAAAGAATGTAACACGTCTTTGTCCCCTAGTGACTTAGTATGTTTATGTTTATTTTATTAGTGTTCTAATTAAACACTAATTTATATTACACCATATGGAAAGCGCTTTGTTACAGCTCCAGCTCTAGTGAAATGCGCTATATAAATAAAGTTGTATTGCATTGTATTACCGGTATCAGTACTTCCATGTCTACACAAGAGTTAACAACTATTTTATCCATTGTGATACCAAAACATTGCCGATGTCAGAAAAGAGCAGTAGTGTCACGGTCGCCTTCCAGCTTGGACTCTAAAAACGCTGACACGAAAAGATGATGTCATTGAAGAGCGTTTATTGTGACCGTCTATGACACAATCAAACAATCACTATAATCATATATTTAGTAAGGAATTTGAAAGTCGAGAGTATATCTATAATTACAAACGTCGAAGGTCGACAAGAACGGAAAACGCTGGCGACAACCCACACCAGGAAAACAATAACGAATAACAAAAAACGCTTGCAACGCAAGGAAACCGATGAACGGAAAATAGCTTACCACCAGAGGATAGGGATGAACCCAAACCACGAACGAGAACAAAAAGCGAGCCGAAGAATAGCTGGAGCGAAGTACAAAACACAAATACGCAATAACTATACACGGAGTAATCAGGGCAAGGAATAAGTACGTAGATCATGAGCATGAGCAAGGCAGGATTGGCAGGATAATAATCCGACGCGGACTGATCCGCGACGGTGGCTTAAGTAGCCCGTAATCAAGGGCGATGATACGATGCAGCTGTGCGGATCGTGGGCGCGTCTCTCCCGGCCAGGTGACGAGCGAACGGGAACGAGCGCCGGAGGAAACGCCCACTCAGAGCTGCAACAACAACAGACGGATTGTGACAATAGGAATGGCAGGGCCAAAATGATCCCTCATACATTGACGCCATTAGTGATCCCTGTGGTGTTCCAAGTGAGTATAAATTAGTAGATCAAATAGCTGCAAGAGTTGAGTCCTCGATCTGTTGGTGGTGTAAAACCAACAAGAACGTAGACAGGCATGCTTTGCTTGGACTTAACCCTGAAGACAATGATAGCAATTGTGATAGTATTGTACATCATAACCTGTTTGATTTGTTACCAGACACAGGCGACTGAATAAAACTAACATTGCCTCTGAGTGTAAATTACTTTATCGTGGAAAGTCTAACTGAAGTGACTGATGTAAGATATATAAAAATTTGAGCAAATATCTGATAAACAGAAGAGAAATGTTGGAATAATTGTACATAAGTTACCCTCCAGCCATCATGGCAGCCTCGTAAAACGAGTATCAGTCCTCCTCATCTATTCGTTTACTTACCTTTTTGATACCTCCGTCTGTGTGCCTGTTGGTGACTGTAGAGTCCAAGGTGTGAATGGAAAAGTCGAGGACAGTCTGGATGGGAATTGTCGGAGGTGGACGGAGTAACAAGAGGCGTTGGTGTCTGACGCCTTTTTTCTTCAGCTGCTCGTGCCCGGCCTTCTTCAAATTTCATGACACCATTGGATATTGTGCCTCTCCATTCTGCGCGATCCGCGGCCAGAACCTTCCAGTTGTCCACGGGAATTTTGCTCTTTAGGAGTAGCTGTTTGAACTGGTCTTTCAGCTGTCTCTTTGGGCCCCCTACCAGTCCAGAGCCATGAGCCAGTTCACAAAATAGCGTCTGTTTGGGCAGGGAGGAGTCTTTCCTGCGACATAAATGCCAAAAGAAGTGCAGCTGGTTCTTTGAGATGATCGCTTCTACGCTTGGGCGGCCGGCACGGGTTATGACGTTGTTGTTGTTGTTGTTGTTGTTGTTGTTGTTGGGCTAGCGCCTGGGCGGGACCTCAGAGCAAGGATTGCCCAGCTAGCGCAATCACCTTCTGCGTCTCAGTGGAGAGGACGTTGTAAGGAGGAGGTGCATCGCCGAAAATCTAATGCCGGAGGGGGATGAGTCGGGGGCACCGCAGGAGCCAGTGCTGGACTGTCTGCGGCTCCCCTCCACATAGTGGACATGTGGGGTCGGCTGTAGGGCAAAGGAGGTGCTCGTAAGCCCGGAGCTTGGGGTGGTGGCCCGCACAGAGCCGAGCAATGAGGACGGCGTCCTGCCTTGATTGAGCAGCGGAGCTGTCTGCGCGCCAAGAGAACCCTTCATAGGCGGCTGCGGTCCGCTCGTGCTTAGGGGGGTCGTCACGGATGCGGCGTTTGATAGTTGTCGCGGCTGCGCGAAACGATACAGGACGGAAGGCTTCGGAGTGGTTGGAGGCGGCCTCTTTGGCTCGGGTGTCGGCGAGTTCGTTGCCGGGCAGACCGCAGTGGCCCGGGATCCAAAGAAGTTGTTGTTGGTGACGCATGCTTTCCAGTCAATTCCCAGGATTGCCCGCAGTTTTTGCTGATGAAATCTCTCCAAGGTCCTGATGTATTGCCGCTAGAGAGTCCAGCTATCCGACTCGTAGGTAAGGGTTGGAATCACAACAGCTCTGTAGACATTAATCTTGGTTTGTGCTGACAAACCATGTTGTGAGAACACACGGTGATAGAGCTTACCAAAGGCTTGATGGGCAGAGCGAATCCTGTTGTTTATATCTTTGCTTGGATCATTCACCATAGAATCAGAATCAGAAATCCCTTTATTGTCATAGTACAGTGTGCAACAAGATTAGAGAGCTCCCCTCTCCAGTGCAAGAGAACAATAATTTAATTAAATATATATAAATTAGATAATAAATAATAAAATGGAAAATAATACAAAATTGGATAAATAAAAACATATTACGTCGCTGTTCTGCAAGATAAGGGTGGTTGTGTGTGTGTGTGAGAGTTCAGCATGGAGATGGCTCTTGGAAAGAAACTGTTTTTCAGTCTATTAGTCTTTGATTTTATGCACCTGTGGCGCCTGCCAGAGAGCAACAGGTCGAACAGGTATGAGTTTGGGTGAGTATTGTCTCTGACGATATTGAGAGCTCTGCTGAGGCACCGGGTGATGTAGATGTCCGACAGGGAGGGGAGAGGGCAGCCTTTAATCCTCTGCACCGTTTTGACTGTTCTCTGGAGCCTCACTCTGTCTGCCTCAGTGCAGCCTCTGTACCAGGTGGAGTCACAGTCGGTCAGCAGGCTCATGATGGACGAGTGGTAGAAGGCCAGCAGCAGCTTCCTGTCCAGGTCGAATTTCCTGAGGTCCCTCAGGAAGTGCAGACGCTGGTGGACCTTCTTTACCACTGCTGTGGTGTTGTGTGTCCAGGCGAGGTCCCTCACCACACACACGCCTTCGATGTAGAGGGGGGGTGGCACAGTCTTGTTCTTCCTAAAGTCAATGACGATCTCCTTTGTTTTTGCAATGTTGAGTTGCAGTCTATTGTCCTCACACCAAGCCATTAGTTTCTGGACCTCCTCCCTGTAGGCTGTCTCGTCACCTTTTGAGATCAGACCAACCACTATCGTATCGTCAGCAAATTTGAGGGGAACCGGTGCTCAGCGTTCGGGTGGAGGATGTGTAGGGGCCGAGCAACACAGTCTGGGGTCTGTTGGTCAGAAAATCCTTAAGCCAGATGCGTGTGAGGGCATGGAGGCCGAGAATGTTTGGTGATGAGGATGTCTGGGATGATTGTGTTGAATGCCGAGCTGTAGTCCACAAAGAGCATCCTGGCATAATTCTTCTGTTGTTCCAGGTGGCCCAACACAACATACAGAGCAGTGTCGATGGTGTCCTCAGTGGATCTGTTTGCTTGGTATGCAAACTGGTAGGGGTCCAGTGTGGGAGGAAGGCAGTCCCTGATGTGCTGGAGAACTAGTCTCTCAAAGCACTTCAAGATGACTGGTGTGAGAGTAACAGGACGGTAGTCATTCAGGAGGACTGCGGGTGACGTTTTGGGGACAGGAATAATGGTGGAAGTTTTCAAGCAGGAGGGGATGACTGCTTGAGCCAGGGAGCGGTTGAAGATCCTGCAAAAAACATGTGATAGTTGGTGGGCACATGCTCTGAGGACCATGCCTGGTATTCCGTCGGGTCCAGTAGCTTTCCTGGGGTTAATAGCCAGGAGCGCACACCTCACATCGTGTTCCTCTGTGGTGAGTGACGGGGAGTTGAGGCATGGAGTGCGGGGGTGTGACGGTTGGGATGAATCAAAGCGAGCAAAGAAGCAGTTTAGCTCCTCTGCCAGCGACGCACTCGGGTCTACAGATGTCATGCTGCTGCCCGAGATAGCAAAATCTGGGGACCTGTTCGACTGTATCGCCGTGGGTAGATATGTCAAAAGGATGGAGACGTGGGCAGGATGGGATGATGCCAGGACTTTTGTTTTTCCAACATTGACTTCCAGGCCTGCACTCTCATATGCTTCCACAAAGGCGTCAGTAGACTCCTGTAGGTCAGCGGGAGAGGAGGCTGGGACACAGCAGTCGTCAGCGTACTGAGACACTCACTCCCGATGTCTTCGACCGTGCTTTCAGACGTCGCAGGTTAAAAAGACCACCATTCATCTGGTGTCTAATACGCACTCCAAGGTGAGGGTTAGATGTATTGACACGTAGCAGAACAGCTGCCAGGTAGAGTGAAAAGAGTGTCTGCGTGAGCACACACCCCTGTTTGACCCCGGTGGCAACGGGGGAATGTTGGTGAAAGAGAAGCACCATGTATGACAGAGATCATCATTCCATCGTGTAGGCCCCGCACTAGTTGGACAAAGTTATAGGGGCAGCCAAACTTCTCAAGCAGTCTCAGAAAGGTTGTACGAGGGACGGAGTCAAAGGCCTCATACAGGTCAAAGAAAATCATTGACATGGGTTGCTGTTGTTACCTGACTTTTTCGAGCAGCTGGCGAGCGCAGAATGTCATCTCAGTGGTTCCACGGCCTGGTCGAAAACTGTACTGGGACTTTGGGAGAACAGACTCACTGAGGTCAAGGAGGCGTTTGTGGAGGAGCCTGGCGAAAATCTTCCCAGTGGTGGAGAGCAGGGAGATGCCACGGTAATTTCCACAGGTAGAACGGTCGCCTTTCTTGAAGATGATCATGATGGTTGCAACCCGTAGGTCTTGGGGGATATACCCAGATTCCCATGCTATCAGGAGCAGAAGCTTTATTGGGCTTCATCTGTTTGATGGTTTCCCGTGTCTCCTCGAGAGTGGGTGGGTGACTCACGCATGATTTGATTGGATACTGAGGAATATCGCGGAGGAAATCTTCAGAAGATTGGGCGGGCCGGTTTAGTAGGTCTTCAAAGGGCTCTTTCCACTGCGCAAGAATAGAATCTTCCTCCTTTAGGAGTACCCCATCAGCAGACCTTAGAGGATGAGAGGGGGTGTGTACTGGTCTGTAGATGGTACAGACAGCTTGGAAAAAATTCCTTATATCGCGGCGCTCGGCATAGCCTTGGATCTCTTTGGCTTTCTCGGTCCACCATTTATTCTGCAGCTTCCTGATGGACTGTTGGGCTACAGCCTTAATTTTACGAAAAGCCGTTTCCTTCCTTTTGGATGTTGGTTGGCTTTCCCATGCTAGCCGAGCTCTCCATTTCTGGTCAATGAGCTCACAAATTTCAGCGTTGTTTTCATCGAACCAATCCTGATGGCGTCGTTTCACAAAGCCTATGGTTTCTTGAGTAGTTGATGGCACACCAGGATGCTTCCGGATCTGAGGGATTATGGTTGGTGACCAGGAGACGTTGAGACAGGGAAGAGGAGAATTGAGCCGAGGGCGGGGTAGATAGGAAGAGAAAGAGAGAAAAATGAGAGGGAAGCCGTTCGCGTGAGGTTTAACGTGGAGTTGGAGCGCGACATCCGATCCACCATCTTGATCTTCTAGTATACTGTTCCGCGGCAGGAAAAAGAGATCCAGACAGCGGAGATACTGACAGACTGACACCCATCCAAGAGCTGAGAGTTCAAAGGGGTTGATGGTTTAGTCGCCGACAGCCCGACCATGAGCTGGCAGTACTGGGTTACATGATTACCAGTATCGAGAGAGCATCTTTCCTGGCCAGACTGGAGACATAGAACATAAGTTACCGCATATTTACTCTTTCATATCAAGTGTTAAAGGCTCGTCTGGAACCTTCTGTGGTGAAAGGTTGAGTCCCTGAGACATCAGGGTCTGCATAACCCTTGTACAAGGCAGACACTCACCTTCACGCACGTACACTGTATTGAATGTTCACGATGCTCGCATGTACACTGCTCAAGTTGAACTTCTGCCAAACTGTCTTGATTCCTGGTTTCTCTTGTGTGCTGTCAACAGTGCGTCCTGCCTCTCAGCCCAAGCCCCACGTCATCACCTACGACCCCCTGAAGCTGCATTGACCTCTTCACGTCCTCTCACCTGGCCTGCCTTCCACTGAACACCCAGCTTTACCTACCTTCTCCACAACAAACCCCTGGTTCATGCCACTTCTGACTCCGTTTGCTCTTGGATCCACTTTTCACCTCCAAGATGCTTAAACTCCTCCACTTGGGGCAGGATCTCCTCCCCGACCTGGAGAGGGCACTCCACCCTTTTCCGACTGAGAACCATGGTCTCAGATTTGGAGGTGCTGATCTTCATCCCAACCGCATCACACTCGGCTGCGAACCGCTCCAATGAGAGTTGGAGATCACGGCTTGAGGAAGCCAACAGTACCACATCATCTGCAAAAAGCAGAGATGAAATACTGAGGTCACCAAACCGGATCCCCTCATCGCCTTGACTGCGCCTAGAAATTCTCTCCATAAAAGTTATGAACAGAATCGGTGACAAAGGGCAGCCTTGGCGGAGTCCAACCCTCACTGGAAACAAATCCGACTTACTGCCGGCAATGCGGACCAAACTCTGACATCGGTGGTACAGGGACCCAACTGCCCGTATCAAGGGGCTCAGTACCCCGTACTCCCGAAGCACGCGCCACAGAACTCCCCGTGGGACACGGTCGAACGCCTTCTCCAAGTCCACAAAACACATGTAGACTGGTTGGGCGAACTCCCATGCACCCTCAAGGACCCTTTAGAGAGTGTAGAGCTGGTCCACTGTTCCACGGCCAGGACGAAAACCGCACTGCTCCTCTTGGATCTGAGATTCAACCTCCCAACGGACCCTCCTCTCCAGTTCCCCTGAGTAGACCTTACCAGGGAGGCTGAGGAGTGTGATTCCTCAATAAGTGGAACACACCCACCGGTCCCCCTTCTTAGAAAGGGGGACCACCACCCCGGTCTGCCAATCCAGAGGCACTGTTCCCGATGTCCACGCAATGTTGTAGAGGCGTGTCAACCATGACCGCCCCACAACATCCAGAGCCCTAAGGATCTCCGGGCGGATCTCATCCACCCCCGGGGCCTTGCCACCGAGGAGCTTGTTAACCACCTCGGTTACTTCAGCCCCCGAGATGGGTGAGTCCACCACGGAGTCTTCAGGCTCTGCTTCCTCAATGGAAGGCGTGTCGGTAGAATTGAGGAGGTCTTCGAAGTATTCTCCCCACCGACTCACAACGTCCCGAGTCGAGGTCAGCAGCACCCCATCTCCACTATAAATAGTGTTGATGGTGCACTGCTTCCCTCTCCTGAGACGACGGATGGTGGACCAGAATTTCTTCGAAGCCGTCTGGAAGTCGTTTTCCATGTCCTCACCGAACTCCTCCCACACCCGAGTTTTTGCTTCGGCAACCACCGAAGCCGTATTCTGCTTGGCTAGTCGGTACCTGTCAACTGCCTCCGGAGTCCCACAGGCCAGAAAGGCCCAATAGGACTCTTTCTCCAGCCTGACAGCATCCCTTACCGCCGGTGTCCCCCAGCGGGTTCGGGGGTTGCCGCCACGACAGGCACTGACCACCTTACGTCCACATCTCCGACCGGCTGCCTCAACAATGGAGGCACGAAACATGGTCCACTCAGAGTCAATGTCCCCCGCCTCCCCCGGTACGTGGGCAAAGTTCTGCCGGAGGTTGGAGTTGAAACTCTTTCTGACAGGGGATTCTGCCAAGTGTTCCCAGCAGACCCTCACAATACGTTTGGGTCTGCCGGGTCGGACCGGCATCTTCCCCCACCATCTGAGCCAACTCACCACCAGGTGGTGATCAGTTGACAGCTCCGCCCCTCTCTTCACCCGAGTGTCCAAAACATGCGGCCGCAAATCCGATGACACGACTACAAAGTCGAAAATCGAACTGCGGCCTAGGGTGTCCTGGTGCCAAGTGCACATATGGACACCCTAATGCTTGAACATGGTGTTCGTTATCAACAATCCATGACGAGCACAGAAGTCTAGTAACAGAACACCGCTCGGGTTCAGATTGGGGGGGCCATTCCTCCCAATCACGCCCTTCCAGGTCTCACTCTCATTACCCACGTGAGCATTGAAGTCCCCCAGCAGAACGAGGGAGTCTCCAGGGGTAACGCTCACCAGCACACCCTCCAAAGACTCCAAAAAGGGTGGGTACTCTGAACTGCTGTTTGGTGCATAAGCACAAACAACAGTCAGTACCCGTCCCCCCACCTTGAGGCGGAGGGAGGCTACCCTCTCGTCCACAAGGGTGAACCCCAATGCACTGGTGCCAAGCAGGGGGGCAATAAGTATGCCCACACCTGCTCGGCGTCTCTCACCTTGGGCAACTCGAGAGTGGGAGAGTGTCCAACCCCTCTCAAGAGGACTGGTACCAGAGCCTAAGCTGTGTGTGGAGGTGAGCCCGACTATATCCAGTCGGAATTTCTCTGCCTCGCACACCAGCTCAGGCTCCGCCAGAGAGGTGACATTCCATGTCCCAAGAGCTAGTTTCTGTAGCCGGGGATCAGAGCGCCAAGGTCCCTGCCTCTTGCCGCTGCCCGACTCACATGGCACCCAACCCCTTTGGCCCCTCCCACAAGTGGTGAGCCCATGGGAAGGGGGACCCACTTTGCCTTTTCACCACCAGGCCCTCGCCGACGAGCCCCACTTCCAGACCTGGCTCCAGAGGGGGGCCCCGGTGACCCGCGTCCGGACAAGGAAAATCGTGGTCCAATAATTTTGTGCTTCATAAGGGGGTTTGGGGGGCCGTGCTTTGTCTGGACCCTCACCGAGGACCTGTTTGCCATGAGTGACCCTGCCAGGGGCAGAAGCCCCCGACAACCTAGCTCCTAGGATCATTGGGACACGCAAACCCCTCCACCACGGTAAGGTGACGGCTCACGGGGGGACATTAGAAAGGTAAAGTATATAAATACAAGTAGGTTTATAAAATAAGTAAAAGAAAAAAAATATTCAAAATTGTTAAGATGACTTAAATCAAATGTATGGGGGGTTGGAAAGCTAAGGTTTTAACCTGGATTTAAAATTTTTACTCTGGCCCTACTTCTCTTCTGTTGGCGGCTTATTACATTTATGTGCAGCATAGCAGCGGAATGCATCTTCACAATGTTTGCTTTGAACTCTGGGTTTCACTAATTTATCCAAGTCGTCAGATCTCAGAGCCCTACAGGAGTTATATTTAATAGAATCAGCATTTCTTTATTGAATTCAGGACCCAAACCATTCATTAATTTATAAACTAGTAGCAGAATTTGAAAGTCTATTCTACAGCTAATTGGGCACCGGGTAAAGCCTTTTGGACTGGAATAATGTACTCTGGTCTTGTTGTGGTCAGAACCCGAGTTGCAAAGTTCTGAATGAACTGCAGCTGTTAGATGCACTTTTGATCTAGTCCAGTAAGAAGATTGTTTCAATACCCAAGTCTACTGGGGATAAAAGCATGGATTTCTCTTGATCTGACTGGAGCATGCAACCTTTCAGTCTAGATGTTTTTCATCTGGTAAAATGCTGTTATAAGGATTAATTTGATATGATTGCTGAAAGACAGGTGTGAGTTTATCAGCGCTCCAAGATTATGGATTTGGTCTTTGGCTTCTGTAAAATAAACTGAAGACCACATTAACCTCAAGTAACTTTATGTTATCAGTTTGTGTATTTCTAATCATGTTTTTATACACTACTTGTATTAATAATTGCACACGCACACACATACCTACATGTTTGCTCTAAAGTTATAGTTTCCTGTCTCCTGGAGTTTTGTGTCGTCTAAACTGACCTTCATTGTGTGTTATAGTTTCCTGTTTCCTGGAGTTTCGTGTCATCTAAATCTTTGAGTCTGCTTCAACCTTTAATAAAAGAGGAGGCGGCGGGACGGGAGGCCAAAGGGTGTGCGGAGCTGAACTGAGCAAGTCGCCTGTTTGCTCTTGGCCTCTCTCTCCCTGCCGAGCCGGTAAAAACGAACAAACTTCCCTGGTTTCTTCTGGCCATCAGCCACCTTTTTAATTTCAGTAAGCTCTCCCAAAAGGCATCAGGGCATTTAAACCTGACATTTATCTGGTGCCCGAAACCCGGGAATCACATCTGGACGCCGCAACGACGCAGGACCTTTGGACGCCACGGAATCTGACGTCAGCGCTTCCCTTTTGAGGAAGTGGGTCTCCGAACTCCTGCTTTGGCCAGCCGCCCGGAGACGATTCCCTATCGCACCAGGCTGACCCAGGGGCAACCAGGTATTGTGTTTCAAATTATTTCGTACCACCATTTTAAAATGTTAAACGATTAAAGATTTGGTAGGGAAGTGAAAGTGAGGGAGATCAGGCGCGCGTAGAGCCGGGCCCCAGCCGTTGACCAGTACGGTGTGATAGACTGGATCGCGTTATTCAAGGAGTTACAAATGGAATTAGGTCGTAACTTGATTAGAAACAGGGTTTCTCGGTACGGATAACGCGGTAGTGTAAAAGAACATCCTGCGGTACGTCTAAACCGGATCGTGTTATTTAGGGAGTTATAAAAGGAATCAGGTCGTAACTCGTTTAAACCGATGACACGGTAGTGTAAATTAAACGTTTCTCTGTACGTCGAAAACCTCGAGGAAGTCTACTCACATTTTCACATTAAATTTGGGAAATAATAAAATAATAAGGCGTTATTTTTGGTGTTTTTTATTATTTTTATTTGCATTTGAATTTCTTTGGTAAACAAATTGCTCGTTTGACTGAGAAGTGGGCTGCGCAGCTGTGATTGTGTGAGCAGTGTGTGAGAGAGAGAAAAAAAAAAGAAAAGGTTAGTGGTTGAGTGTGAGTGTGAGTAAAAATAACGGACTTCAGACAACAATGGAAAATGGGTCAAAACGTGGCCAAAGAGTTGAAGCAAGTTCAGATGTGAGGTTTATGAACGGGTATGACCCGGATTGTTGCCAATTTCTGGAGAAGTGGGTGAATAAATATGACTTTAAGCCACGCCTGAAGGATCCGGCGAGTTTCGAAGCAGTGAGAAGACCATTGGCGGAAAAAAAGAAAGCTGAAGATAAGAAAGGGGAAAAACACATCATCAGTGGACGTGCAATGTACATTTAAATTTTTTGTGTGAATGTTTGCGCAAACCATATGTAAAGTGAGTGAATGGTGTGATTGGGGATTACAAATACCACTTGGTATTTTATCCCATGTAATACAGTAGGGTTATAAACAGCAGACTGGTGTGGATGCAGAGGCAATAATTCTCCACCTGTGAAAAGTGTTGAAGTGAGAATTACCACAACAGGAAATTTGATTTGCTGTCCTACTAATAAGAAACCAGTTTTTAGAACACCCTAGGTGTTGACAAACTGGACCAAATTTTCTAAAACGGAGATTTTAGGTAGTAAAATAAAACCCAGGTATATGCTGCAGTGTAAGGATTGGACGCATGTGAAAAAACAGGATCTTAATAAAATAAAATAAAGATTTGGGTTAAATGGAAAATTAAATAAATTTAATATACCATATTTTCTGGGCCATAGGGCGCTCTTTAAAGTCCCTAATCTTCCCCAAAACAAACAAAGCGCCTTGTAAAGCGACGCGCCCATTATATGGACTAAGCATCACTCGCCCATTATATGGACTAAGCATCACTCGCGAACATCAACCCTTTTACTCATTGGGCTGTTCGGAGTGCATGTTAGCACACCCGGCTGGACAAAGTCTGAGTCATCTATGCTTCTAATTGACCGTGACTTATACATTATGTGACTATGGTGTTTGGGTGATGGTGTAGGAGAAAGCTGGACAAAAGGGCAGCTGTCCACAATGTTGTAGTCTGTCTTATCATTTATGTTATTGCACATGCACATCTCTCTAAACAGCCATGTGATTGGCTGAGTCTGAGTGGCTCCCAAGAAGCCATTGCTGTGATTGGCTTTGGCTGAGTGGCTCCCAAGAAGCCATTGCTATAATCTTTTTGTTATTTTTATTTCTTTTGGGTACATAGATGGCATGAGAGATACATGTTTTGTGTTTCTCTTATTTCTTTGTTTCATTGTTTGCTTGTATACTGATTTTTTTTTTTGTTTTGATTTGAAACCGTGACTCTAAGGAGTGTGGTGACCAGTGAAGTCCCTCCCCTGATGTTGTCTAGTAGACTATTGCCAAGACACCTTTTATTGGTTAAAGTCACTGTTATTGGCAGTGATTCCTAATAGTTTCATGTCATTGAAACAGGGTGATACCTCTGGCAACGATCCCTTAGGGGATTGAGTCCTGGTGAATTCGGATCAACTAGAGCGAGCAGCTGAGCTAGCGCGAGCAGCTGAGCTAGCGCGAGCAGCTGAGCTAGCACCTTGAAGTGCGGCGTGCCTAGTATATACATTAAATACGGAAATAGCACCCTCAACTAGTGTTGCGCCCTTTGATGCAGCGCGTCTTATGGCCGTTAAAATACGGTAAATTTGGAGGTCAGTTAAAACTTACTATACAGTACCGCCAGAATTAATAATCATAGACAAGACAAAGAAAAACTCTAAAAAGATAGAGAAATCTAAAACACAGACACATTGGTGCGTTGCTTTGCACTTGTGGCAGAGGGTGAACTGGCCCTACAGGGCTGCGCATATATAAAATTAGGAGAGATATTAGTTGAATTGACTGACTTATTATTGGCCAAAGATAAAGATAGATTGTGTTGTTGTTATTACTAACATGTTCTTATTGTTTGTAGCTGTTCAGTGTTGAGAACTGTGTGTGTAATTTTGTGGGCCTGTGTATATGTTTGTGTGTTTGTGTGTCAAAATGTCAGAAAGAGTGATAAAAGTGGTTGGAATTGTGCTAAAAGGATTGATGAAGTAGAGATAAAATGGAATCAATGATTAGTAACCACCAAAAGGCTACTTATGAGTGATGAGATCCAAAATTTACAAAAGAAATCAATAAAGGGGAAGATTTGAGGAAAGACATTTATTCCAGTTTGAAAATAAAATAACTTTTACGATGGGACAAGCTAAAAGAAATGAGATAGAAAACTTGCCTGCTGTGCATTTTATGAAAAGATTGAACCCAGACGCCTAGGCTGATTTAGAAAGATGAGTGAAGATAAGGAAAGACAAAGAAACGGGAGAGAGAAAAAAAGCAGGAAATGCACCAGCCGAGGATCAAGAGTTAACAACTCTGTGAAGAGGTCCCAAGTAGTCAGAGAAAGAGTTTGGCGCTTGAAGGTGTGACTTGAACAAATGAATGAGGATAAGAATTAGATTCTGCTTTAAGGGTGAATTGAAGAAATAAATATTTAATGTTTTATATTTCAGTTGATGATGTTTGTATTAAGTTTTTTGGCTGACAGTAAAAACCCAATCCCAAGAGGGATTAAAGGATAATGTAAATGGAAGTCAAACTCAACAGAACAAAGGGTAGACTGCTAGGAGCCACTTTTGTGATCCCGGCATGGAAGTCCATTGTTTCAGAGGGGTCTCGTTCACACCTCCTGTGGTGCAGCTGTGATCCAATCTTCCTGCATTCCTCTCCTGAGGGTCTTGTCATTAGCATGGTCTAAACTTCGGTTACACTTAAAGGATTTCATACATTTGACTATTAAAGGAATATAAGAGTTTGAGCTTAACATAGTTCATTAGATGTTGGTGCATCCAGTGTATGGAAATGTGATATTGTAAAATGCTGAGAGTGTGACTGGTGGAGCGAAACTGGTTGCGGGGGTTGTGCAGGAATGGAATGTTTTAGAAGCAGACGGTGCTGAGCGAGACGAGATGACTCCGGGAGCAGTGGACGAAGGAGCGGCCATCGGGGGATAGGACAAGCAGGAGGAGTCGCCATTGGATTCGGCGGGAGAAGAAAGACCAATGAGAGCAAGCTAAAGTTAACTGCAGGATACACATAGCCAATAGAATCATGCCAGGATGCCTTTGTCTCGGTGCCATTTGCATATTGTATAGTATGAATCATAACTGGGCAACTCGGAGGTAGAGCACATTCGCTGGTGGCAAGAGAGGTGTAGAGTTGTATTGTATACCCGAGACCCAGGTGCCATGTAGAAATCTGTGTATTGGGAATAAACCCACTTGTGCGTGAAAATGCCGGCTTCCTGATACCTTTCTATTGCAGAACGAGCGCGCATATTGTTGGATGAGTGAGAGTTGGGTAAGGTCGCAAATTGGAGTCAGATTACTAATTTGAATTTACATTGGGTTGAAGTTAAATTCTAACATTGATTTAAAGATAAATTCCAACAGGTAGACCAGAAATGGAATTAAATGCAGAGATAGAAATGACACAGGAAAAAAGATGATAATTTGGTTCGAAGGGCTATAATTTTCATTTCAGCAGAAAAGAAATTAGAGACTACAAATAACATTGAGGTGTATTTGTTCACTTTGAGGTAGAACTGGTTAAAGTGAAATGAGTCACAAAGTTAGAAAAATAAGAAATAAAATAAAATTAACATGTTTACTTTTATGATAAGAAATTTGTGATTAGGTGAAGGAAAAAAATTACAGGCTTTTCAAATCAAACAACATAATTTAAATTGGCCGACTTGTCAAATGGAGGAGAAAATCCTAAATCAGGCATCACCAAATGGCGGACCGCGGTCCGGATCCGGATGGTTCAGACCGGACCCATGACCAATCTATGATGAATTATTTTCATTGCGCATTCGCAAACATTGGCGCTGCAATTCTAGTTAATACGGAAATGGCGTCACTGATTTGAGCCAATCAGATCTTTTGTTAACGATCCATTCCCAATTGCGCAGCAGACCGGAAGAGAGTGATGCTGACAGTATACCTTGCTAAAAAGTTAGCGAGGTCGATGCGTGTTGTTTTAAATGAATGTTTGGAGAAATTTAGTTTTGTTCTGGCTGCAGACAATTCAAAACCAGTGTGCATCATATGCTCCGAAACCGTCCCAACATTGCGAAGCGCCACTACGAAACAAAGCACCACCCTTTTTTGCAAAGTTATCCGCTGAAGTTTGAGGTGAGCGCATGCAAAATCATCGAACTTCGAGTGCAGTATAACAGATTTTTACATTTTCGTTTACAGCCCAGCGGCATGCAAACGAATGTTCACTAAAAGTATCATGGATTTTGGGGAAACATAAAAAAACATTCAGTGATGGGGAAGTTGTGAAGGAGTGCTTAAATGCGGTTGCACAAACATTATTTAAAGGAAAAACACAAAGCCCAAATGTGTGAAATAATCTACCAAATCCCAATGGCCCTGACCCCGTTCCAACCCAGATTTAAGTCACTGGCAGGGCAGTCTCAAACTCATTTTTCTCATTAAGAGAAGTTAAAAAAATATTCAAAAGAAAAGGTGGTGTCAAAGCTCATTTTGAATGAGTTTTTCATGAGGACAGCCATTTTTATTGATCCACCAGCGCAGGGGGCGCCACTGTTACCCACTCCCAACGCACTCTTGACACCAACCCGCTGGTACCCCATTCCATGACAGGGGGCCACAGAGCTTCAGCGTTCGAGGACTGGCAGGTCCCTGCATTCCGGGGACGGTGGATGGACAAGTTTTTGATGGTGCTGAATATTGGGGCGGGCTATGAGCTCCTTCCTTTTCTCCCAGTGAACAACAACACTATCCTCCTTGTGGACTCTCGAGATTGCCTGAGTCACTGCCCTAGACTGAACGAACACTGGAATTCGAGTGGCATTTCCGGATGGGACTGAACTTGACTGTGCACATCCTTCGGAGGGAGCATATGTCGTGCTCTCTTCCTTCCCAGTGGCTGAACTAAACTGAAAGATCTGAGGGCAGCTCTGAAACCTGGTTCTCCATCCTCTCGCGGTGGGTATGTCTTGTTCCGGCTCTGGGCTGATTTGTGTAGCAACCTCCACCCATTCAATTCACCAATTGACACATTACATTGTACATGTGGTCACACACATGGTTTGGTTTATCAAAATGCATTCATCTAAATTTAGTCAGGAGTAGATCTTCCATTAGGATTATATATTTGTTATGTCTACCGGCGTTGCCTCACACGCGTGCCTTGTCCCTGAGCAGCAGAAATGGTATGAATTGTTTACTTTCACCGAGCCACAAATCACATTGAATATTGATGCGCATCATCATACTAAAGATCGAGGCCCCATAGTTGTTGAATACTCCGCGTCACTATCAGGATATCATACTTCAGCACCCAATACAAACATCACTAACTCTGAAGTTAGGGGTGGGGTGTCTTTGGAACCGGAACCAGGCAGGATGTTTTCCACAGCTGGGGGACTCTGCCCAGCTTCAGGCTCAGGTTGAACATGTGCTGGACGATTCTGCACAGCTGGTCTGCGCAGGATTTGAGGAGCTGGGAGCTCATCTCATCTGGACCTGTTGCCTTCCTCGCCTTCATCTTCCTCACCTGGTTCTTCACCTGAGATGTTGTGAGGAACAAGGCTGAGCAGGAGGAATTGGTGGTTGTCTGATGTGGCTGGGAACTGCAGCCTGTGGAGAGAGAGAGGCGAGAGAAGAGAGGAGATAGAGGGTGAGATAAGAGAGGAGAGAGAGGGGGAGAGAGGGTCTCGTTCGCAGAGGCAGGAGGGGTTGGTGCGCTTTGCAGCAGGGGAGACAGAGCGGTGGCAGGCATCTGATCGAATCTATTGAAAAATAGGTTCAACTCATTTGCCTACTGAAGCACCCCCCCCCCATTCTGGGTCTTACCTAGTTGTCCGTGGCCTGAGATGGTCTTCAGGCCCCTCCAGACATCCCTGGCATTGTTCGGCTGCAGTTGCTCCTCCATCCGCAACCTGTAGGACTTTTTTCCCCTCTCGGGTCCTCTTCGTTTTTCCCGTCACCCTGTTTTATTTATTTAACCTCATTGCAGCAATAGACATCCAACTTGTGGTGGTTTTATTGCTGCTGGGGGCTGTTTTTTGAGCGATCGTGTCCGGAGACGAAACACTGAGCTACGGATCGATCGTGTACACAAGAGATCAGCTGTCAGCTGTCAGCTCTGTGCTAACCCTGCGCCGGCTCCCGGAGAGAGACCTGATCTCTCCCGCCAGCTGAGGAGGAAGAGACGGGGATGTCGTGCGGGGGCTAAACACCAGGCAAGGAGGAGACGATACCACCCCGTCCTCCTGTCCGTTTTTATGGGGAATGTTAGATCCCTTCCCAATAAAATGGACGAACTAACAGCGCTAACCCGGCACGAGAGGAAAAACCGGGAGGCTAGCTTGCTGATGTTCACGGAGTCGTGGCTAACAGAGCTAACGCCGGACGCCGTTGTGGAATTGGAAGGCTTCCAAATCCTACGTGTGGACATGCCACTGGAGAGCGGTAAGAGGAAAGGAGGAGGGTGGGCTGTGTTTGTTCATGATAGATGGTGTAACCCTGGGCACATCACTGTTAAGGATCAACTTTGTAGTCGGGACATTGAGCGTATAGCTGTTAGCATTCGTCCGTACTATTTCCCGTCGAGTTCAGTCATGTGATCGCGGTGGCGGCGTACGTCCCACCCTCTGCTAACAGTGAGACAGCCTGTGACGTACTGACTACAGCTGTGAGCAGGCTACAAACACAGCACCCAAATGCCTTGCTCCTTATCTCTGGTGACTTCAATCATGTTTCTCCTTTCTCCTCTCTGCCTTCATTCACACAATATGTAACCTGCCACACCAGAGACAATAAAATATTGGACCTTTACTATGCCAACACTAAGGAGGCGTACACATCACTGTCCCTCCCCCCGCTGGGCAAAGCTGATCACAACTTGGTTGCCCTCCTGCCTGTGAACAAACCTCTGGTCCGCAGGCAGCCAGCTGTGACACGCACAGTTCAGAGATGGTCTGGAGAAGCCGAGGAGGCCTTAAAGGACTGTTTCAACACAACTGTGTGGGAGGTATTCAGCGAAGCCCACGGGGAGGACATTAATGGTCTAACAGACACAATTACAGACTATATTAATTTCTGCATGGAGAACACCATTCCCACCAGGACAGTAAGATGTTTCTCCAACAACAAACCCTGGATCACACCGGACATTAAAGCTCTCCTGAAGGAGAAAAAGAGGGCTTTTGTGTCAGGCGACAAGGAGGAGCTAAAAGAGTGCAACGTCAGCTGACAAGGAGGATCAGAGAGGGGGAAAAAGTCCTACAGGATGCGGATGGAGGAACAGCTACAGACTAATAATACCAAGGATGGCTGGAGGGGCCTGAAGACCATCTCAGGCCACGGACAACCAGGTAAGACCCAGAAGGGGGGGTGCTTCAGTAGGCAAATGAGTTGAACCTATTTTTCAATAGATTTGACCAGATGCCTGCCCCCGTTCAGTCTCCCCTGCTGCAGCCCCCACCAACCCCTCCTGCCTCTGCGAACGAGACCCTCTCTCCCCCTCCCCCTCTCTCTCCTCTCTTCTCTCCCCCTCTCTCTCCACAGGCTCCAGTTCCCAGCCACATCAGACAACCACCACTTCCTCCTGCTCAGCCTTGTTCCTCACACTATCTCAGGTGAAGAACCAGCTGACGAAGATGAAGGCGAGGAAGGCAGCGGGTCCAGATGGGATTTGCTCCCAGCTCCTCAAATCCTGCGCAGACCAGCTGTGTGGAATCGTCCAGCACATGTTCAACCTGAGCCTGAAGCTGGGCAGAGTCCCCCAGCTGTGGAAAACATCCTGCCTGGTTCCGGTTCCAAAGACACCCCATCCGAAGGAGCTCAACAACTTCAGACCAGTGGCGCTGACGTCTCATCTGATGAAGACCCTGGAGAGACTGGTCCTCGTCCATCTGCGCCCCCTGGTCAGCTCCTCAATGGACCCACTCCAGTTCGCATACCAGCCTGGCATCAGTGTGGATGATGCCATCATCTACCTGCTCCACACATCACTCTCTCACCTGGAGAAGGCGGGGAGCACGGTGAGGATCATGTTCTTTGATTTCTCCAGTGCTTTCAACACCATCCAACCCACCCTCTTGGGAGACAACCTGGAGCAGGCGGGAGTGGCCCACCATCTCATCACATGGATCCACGACTACCTCACAAACCGGCCACAGTACGTGTGAACTCAGGACCGTGTGTCTGACGTGCTCTTCTGCAGCACGGGAGCGCCGCAGGGAACTGTTCTGGCTCCCTTCCTGTTCACCCTCGTCACCTCAGACTACAAATACAATTCCTCCACCTGTCACCTGCAGAAGTTCTCTGATGTCTCTGCGATTGTCGGCCTCATCATTGACGGAGACGATCGGGAGTACAGAAGGGTTACTCTAAACCAACGCTGGGAAATCCAAAGAGCTGGTGGTGGTTTCTGCAAGCGTCGGCACTCTCCACCTGCACCAGTGAATATCCAGGGAACAGACGTTGAGAGGGTCTCAACTGACAAGTACCTGGGTGTTCATCTGAACAATAAACTGGACTGGAGCAACAACACAGACGCTCTCTATAGGAAGGATCAGAGCAGACTCTTCCTTCTCTGGAGGCTGAGGTCCTTTGGTGTTCAGGGGACACTCCTCAGGAACTTCTATGGCTCGGTGGTTTCACCGATCATTTTTTACGGAGTGGTCTCCTGGGCAGGAGGCATCTCGGGCCGAGACAAAAAGATACTGGAAAACTAGTGAGGAGGGCCAGCTCTGTCCTTGGCTACTCCCTGGACTCTGTGGACTCAGTGGGGGGCAGGAGGATGACAGCAAAACTCTCATTATTGCTGGACAACCCAGCCCACCCACTCAATGACACTCTTAGAACACTCCACAGCTCCTTCAGTGATAGACTGTTACACCCTCGCTGTACGAAAGAGAGATTTCACCACTCCTTCCTGCCAGCTTCTGTCAGACTTTTTAACAAGAACATTAGGTCAGGCCTACAAACGGGCGGGCATTATTGCAATTGTGCAGTCCTAGGATGTGTTGGGAAATTATTAACTTTAAATGTACCAAAAGTTTACCAAAGTGTTCGAATTAGTTATCTGACTCCAATTAAATTAACCAAACACGACCTACATTCATCCAACAATTGTGCGCGCTCGTTTTGAGAGAGAAATGACCAGGAAGCCGGCAACTTCACACGGGAGTGGATATATTCCTAACAAGAGATCTAATACAAAGCCTGGGGCTTGGTTCCTACCATTACAGCTCTGCCCGTCCGTCCCTGTACCCAACAGAGGACGACGCCCCCCCCGAGTTGCCCAGGATCATTTATACATTTGAGCAAACAAAGCAAAGATATCCTACTATTCTACTATTGGCTATGTGTCATCTGCAGTTAACTTTAGCTTTCTCTTAGTGGACGTCTTCTGCCCGCAGGATGACGTGTCGGGTCCTCCTCTGGGCGCGTCTAGGCAGTTGCTTCCGCCCAACTGCCGATGGGTCACTGGATCTGTTGTTTTACTTTTGGGGTCAACCATCTTACCAATCTTGCAAACCAGCGCCTTGATGTCTGGTTAATCTGCATCAGAGCACCCATGCATCCTTGATTTGTACAAACATATCATTCTGTTTCATTAACTGCCTTTCTCAGAAGTGCTGCCCTTGCTGTACAAAAACATCTCCACCTTCGCATTACACAGAGCCTGTTCTGACCTTTTATTAAATATTGAAGCCAAATACAGCCAGTAAATATCTTTTACTGCATTCATATATCTTGCCGCAGGAAAGTATGAAATCCTTTACACCAAACTGAATACATGTAACTTGTAGTCAATCGTATAAAATTCTTTAATCCTTCTCATGTTATGTTTTTCTTTTGTGTTCCTGATAACGTCCCTGTGACGTCCTCCCCGGCCCAACTTGATATGTTTGTATCTTCTATGGCCTATGTGGAGAATGTGTTTTATCGTACTTGTCCATGAAGTGCTATCTGGATTGTCATCAGTTTGACCTGAGCAGACTAAATCTGTTTTGTTCTGAATGAGAGCGTGGGTCATGACAATACTATGTGTGCAAGTTTGAGGTGTTACATTCAAACTAAGTAATATAAATTTAGCATATGAGAATAATATCATGAATCAGTAAATGCCATGACTACAATCCTTGTCAATCCTATCTATGCACAGTACTTTCATTTAATAAATGCTTTTTGTTTAATCAGTGTTTGACATATTCAGTAAATATGACCCTGCTAAATTAAATAATTGACCTTCTGTCCCGTAAGTGTTTAAAATAATGCCAGCAATTGTAATACCATCCTTTAGATGCAATACACACTACTACTGTGCTTTATCCAATGTTGTACTTAAATATTGACCAATGCTGTTTTTTGTTTACCATTACAGTATTTGTATCATTACATACTTTTATCACTGCAGTATTTTCTATCATTGTAGTACTTTTACTATTACAGTACTTTTATCATTGCAGTATTTTCTATCATTGCAGTACTTTTACTAATACAGTACTTTTATCATTGCAGTATTTTCTATCATTGCAGTACCTTTACTATTACAGCACTTTTATCATTGCAGTATTTTCTATCATTGCAGTACTTTTACTATTACAGTACTTTTATCATTGCAGTATTTTTATCATTGCAGTATTTTCAATCATTCAGTATTTTTTATCATTGCAGCGTTTTTATTCATTTCCCCTCTGTATCATGGACAGGCATAAGGATTGTTTCCTTACACTTGTATTTACGTTTATACAGTGTATATTTGCTTTTTATGAATGTCTGCTGCTAATGTTATACATTAACAGCTACATTATGCCGCCGCCTCTGTGTAATCTATATCTTTGCTACTGTTACACTGCAATTTTCCCCATTGTGAGCCTATTAAGGACATATTTATCTTTATCTTATCTTTATCTTTGAACTGTTTAATGGATCCCAAAAAGATGGAGTATACAGCTGTGGAGCATTCTCTGCGAGATTGCGGACGAAGGTCTAATCCGTCTTCTAAAATAGTTCTAATTCTTCTTCTCTAATTCCAACTAAATGTGTGCCAATGGTGTCAGAAAATACCAAGCCAGGACGAAAGTCACAACGACACAACGGCCGAGATCACTTCACCTACCAAGTCATATGCGCCAAAATACCAAGCCAGGACGAAAGTCACAACGACACAACGGCCGAGATCACTTCACCTACCAAGTCATATGCGCCAAAGAGGCCTGATCTATAATGAAAGTGTAAAATATTCAGTGGAAATATTAAATACAAATATCTTTATAAAAAATATTATTCTAACGTAATTATTTTTTTGTTAATTTTTTGTCTCATAAAATAGTTCGCGGAACACGCTGAGTTTTCTTTCAGCCAGACCAATCACACGAAAGTAGGTTAATGTTACGCATGCGCAGAAGCCATCGTAATTTGTTGATATCCTCTTTGGTTTGTAGTCTTCGCGGAGGCTTTGCTCTTTGGAATTCCGAATTATCAAACACCGTTGGCTTCATTTGAGGGTGGATGCGCTAGGTTGGAGACCATCTATATGAGGGGCTAATGGAAGACACACGGGATTTGGTAAGTGCAGTGAAGCATTTCGGGCCGCAAGCCTACTAGCAAATTCGTTGGGTTACTTTCGAGGATCCTTTGTTGTTGTTTTATTTACCCTAGCTACAAGTGTATTTGGCTCCGCTGTATATCAGATATTTCAAAGTTAATGAACATTCTACGCGATGTATAACATAACCCTACCACTTTGGTGACGATGTTTTTGTTTAATGTAAATTATGGTGAGTAACAATTATTTCAAAAGACTTCCGCTAGCAAGCTATGCTAATGCTACTGAGCGTTGGTTCGTCATTTGTAGTTTTGTTTTGCATTTCTTCATTTATTTTTGTTCTTGTGAACGTTACTTCAACGGTTACTTATCAGACAAACTGTAGTATTTCTGCGAGACTTAATAAAAAC